>NW_026661158.1:0-2838 GCF_009828535.3 Hylobates moloch | reverse complement strand
CAATTTTGGCTTTTGTTGCCATTGCTTTTGGTGTTTTCATCATGAAGCCTTTGCCCATGCCTATGTCCTGAATGGTATTTCCTAGGTTTTCTTCTAGGTTTTTATGGTTTTAGGTCTTATGGTTAAGTCTTTAATCCATCTTGAGTTAATTTTTGTATAAGGTATAAGGAAGGGGTCCAGTTTCAGTTTTCTGCATATGGCTAGCCAGTTTTCCCAACACCATTTATTAAATAGGGAATCCTTTCCCCAGTGCTTGTTTTTGTCAGGTTTGTCAAAGATCAGGTGGTTGTAGATGTATGGCATATTTCTGAGGCCTCTATTCTGTTCCATTGGCCTATATATCTGTTTTGGTACCAGTACCATGCTGTTCTGGTTACTGTAGTTTGAAGTCAGGTAGCATGATGCTTCCAGCTTTGTTCTTTTTGCTTAGGATTGTCTTGGCTATATAGGCTCTTTTTTGGTTCCATATGAAATTTAAAGTAGTTTTTTCTAACTCTTTGAAGAAAATCAATGGTAGCTTGATCAGAATAGCATTGAATCTATAAATTACTTTGGACACAATGGCCATTTTCACGATACTGATTCTTCCTATCCATGAACATGGAATGTTTTTCCATTTGTTTGTGTCTTCTCTTATTTCCTTGAACAGTGGTTTGTAGTTCTCTTTGAAGAGGTCCTTCACATCCCTTATAAATTAGATTCCTAGGTATTTTATTCTCTTTGTAGCAATTGTGAATGGGAGTTCACTCATGATTTGGGTCTCTGTTTGTCTATTATTGGTGTATAGGAATGCTTGTGATTTTTGCATATTGATTTTGTATCCTGAGACTTTCCTGAAGTTGCTTATCAGCTTAAGGAGATTTTGGGCTGAGACGATGGGGTTATCTAAATATACAATCATGTCATCTGCAAACAGAGACAATTTGACTTCCTCTCTTCCTATTTGAATACGCTTTATTTCTTTCTCTTGCCGGATTGCCCTGGCCAGAACTTCGAATACTATGTCGAATACGAGTGGTGAGAGAGGACATCCTTGTCTTATGCCGGTTTTCAAAGGGAATGCTTGCAGCTTTTGCCCATTCAGTATAATATTTGCTGTGGGTTTGTCGTAAATAGCTCTTATTATTTTGAGATACGTTCCATCAATACCTAGTTCATTGAGAGTTTTTAGAATGAAGTGGTGTTGAATTTTATGGAAGGCGTTTTCTGCATTTATTGAGATAATCATGTGGTTTTTGTCATTGGTCCTGTTTATGTGATGGATTACGTTTATTGATTTGTGTATGTTGAACCAGCCTTGCTTCCCAGGTATGAAGCCGACTTGATTATGGTGGATAAGCTTTTTGATGTGCTGCTGGATTCGGTTTGCCAGTATTTTATTGAGGATTTTCATATTGATGTTTATCAGGGATATTGCCCTGAGATTTTCTTTTTTTGTTGCGTCTCTGCCAAGTTTTGGTATCAGGATGATACTGGCCTCATAAAATGAGTTAGGGAGGATTCCCTCTTTTTCTGTTGTTTGGAATAGTTTCAGAAGGAATGGTACCAGCTCCTCTTTGTACCTCTGGTAGAATTCGGCTGTGAATCCATCTGGTCCTGGGCTTTTTTTGGTTGGTAGGCTATTAACTAGTGCATCAATTTCAGAACTTTGTCAGGGCAAAGTATCCCAGCCATTGAGGCATACTTGCTTTCCTGCAACCTTGGAGGACTTGGAGGTCTTGTCTGCATTATTAATAACAGTGATAATAGCTAGCATTTATTGCTCACTTAACAGATGGCTGGCACTATTCTAAGTGCTTTATGTAAATGAATTCATCTCATATTTACAAGCCTGGTGAGATATGTAATGAAATTGTCCCCACCATGGGGAGAGGTTAGGGACTTGCTGGCTGCTATGCAAGCAGTAGGTAATACAGCTAGGATTTGAATGCAGGAAGTTTGATCTCAGAGCTCATTTTTTTCCCCTTGGTTTTACAATTATGGCAAAATATACATAACATAAAAGGGACTACCTTCACCATTTTTAAGTATACAGTTCAGTGGCATCAGTACACTCGCAGTGCTGTGCTACCATCACCGCCATCCATCCACAGAACTCTCTTCAGCTTGCAAAACTGAAACTGTCCCCTCGAAACACCAACCTCCCCACTCCCCCTCTCTCTGCCCGGCAACCACCATTCTACTCTTTGTTCAGAGCTCTTTCTTATTTATTTGTCTTTGGCAACCTTACCCAAGAAGTAGGAACCTCTTCTTTTAATTTCCTGTCTCTGGAATTTAGGAGTGGACTAATCTGAGTGTATTTTGTTGCTCTTCTTTTTCCATTGTGTTACTTCTATGCCAATTTTTCCTTGTCCATTTTATGACTAGCATCAATGTAAATGTGTGTATTATAAGGTGGACCAGCTGCTGTGGTATGAGGCTGTTAGTTTCCCTAGCCTTTCCTTTTGCCTGTCTGAAATTTTTTTTTTTTTTTTTTGAGACAGAGTCTTGTTCTGTCACCCAGGCTGGAATGCAGTGGCATGATCTCAGCTCACTGCAACCTCTGTCTCCCAGGTTCAAGCAATCCTCCTGCCTCAGCCTCCCGAGTAGCTAGGATTACAAGCACACACCACCATGCCCAGCTAATTTTTGTATTTTTAGTAGAGACAGGGTTTCACCATGTTGGCCAGGCTGGTCTTGAACTCCTGACCTCATGATCCACCCACCTCGTCTTCCCAAAGTGCTGGGATTACAGGCCTGAGCCACCGTACCTGGCCTATTGTTAGGTTTTAAAGTAACATCTCGTTTTTCCCTTGATTAGAAGAGCAGTACATGTTCATTTTAGGAAATCTGGAAAAT
>NW_026661157.1:0-2838 GCF_009828535.3 Hylobates moloch | reverse complement strand
CGATGATGAAGCTTCAGGGAATCATGACTCCGATGATGAAGGTTCTGGGCATCACCACCCAGATGATGACGCTTCTGGGAGTCATCCCCCTATGATGATGAAGCTTCTGGGAGTCAAAACACCAATGATAAAGCTTCTGGGAGTCAACACTCCGAGGATGAAGTTCTGAGAATTACTAACCAGATGATGATGAATCTTCTGGGAGTCACCACTCTGATGATGACGAAGCTACTGGGACTCACCACACAGATGATGACGAATCTTCTGGGAGTCACCACTCCGATGATGATGAAGCTACTGGGACTTACCACACAGATGATGATGAAACTTCTGGGAGTCACCAAACCAATGATAATGAAGATTCTGTGAGTCACCACCCCGATGATGATGAAACTTTTGGGAGTAACCATCCCAATGATGATGAAGATTCTGGGTGTCTCCACCTCAAGGATGATGAAGCTTCTGGGAGTCATAACCCCGATGATGAAGCTTCTCATAGTCACCATTGAGATGATGAAATTTCTGGGAATCACCACCCCGACGATGAAGCTTCTGGGAGTTACCACCCCAATGATGAAGCTTCTGGTCGTCAACACACTGATGATGAAACTTCTGGGAATCACCACAACGATGATGAAGCTCCTGGGAATCACCAGCCTGATGACAAATCTTCAGGCAGTCTCCACCCCAATGATGATTAAGCTTCTGGGAGTCAACAACCCGATGATGATGAAGCTTCTGGGAGTCACCACCCCGAAGATTATGAAGCTTCTGGAAATCACCACCCCAATGATGATGAAGCTTCTGAGAGTCACCACTCTGATGATAAAGCTTCTGGGAGTCACCACCCTGATGATTATGAAGCTTCTGGGAGTCACCACCCCGATGATGAAGCTTCTGGGTGTCACCACCCCAATGATGAAGGTTCTGTGAATCCCCACCCTGATGATGAAGATTTTGGGGCTCACCAACCCGATGATGAAGCTACTGGAAGTCACCAAGCCGATGATGATGAAGCTTCTGGAATCAATCCCGATGATGAGTAAGCTTCTTGGAGACACCATCCCGATGATGCAACTTCTGAGAGTCACCACCCTGATGATAATGAACCTTCTGGGAGTCATCACCCCAATGATGAAACGTCTGGGAGTCACCACCCTGATGATGAAGCTTCTGGGATTCACCACCCTGATGATGAAGCTTCTGGGACTCACCATCCCGATGATGAAGGTTCTAGGATTCACCAACCCGATGATGAAACTTCTGGGAGTCACCAACATGATGATGATGAAGCACCTGGGTGTCACCACGCCGATGATGATGAAGCTCACGGAGTCACCACCACAATGATGAAACTTTTGGGAATCACAACCCCGATGATGAAGCTTCTGGGAATCACCACCCGAATGATGAAGCCTCTGGGAGTCACCACTGCATTGATGAAGCTTCTGGGAATCACCACCACAATGATGAAGCTTCGGGCAATCACCACCACTATGATGAAGCTGCTGGGTTTCACCACCCCGATGATGACTAAGTTTCAGGGCTTCAGGACCCCAATGCTGTTAAAGCTTCTGGGAGTAACCACCCTAATGATGAAGCTTCTGGGAGTCACCACCCTGATGATGAAGCTTCTGGGTGTCACCACCCCAATGATGAAGGTTCTGTGAATCCCCACCCTGATGATGAAGATTTTGGGAGTCACCAACGCGATGATGAAGCCACTGGAAGTCACCAAGCCAATGATGATGAAGCTTCTGGAATCAATCCCGATGACGAGTAAGCTTCTTGGAGACACCAACCCGATGATGCAACTTCTGAGAGTCACCACCCTGATGATGATGAACCTTCTGGGAGTCATCACCCCAATGATGAAACTTCTGGGAGTCACCATCCTGATGATGAAGCTTCTGGAACTCACCATCCTGATGATGAAGTTTCTGGGATTCACCAACCCACTGATGAAACTTCTGAGAGTCACCACCATGATGATGATGAAGCATTTGGGTGTCACCACCCCAATGATGATGAAGCTCAGAGAGTCACCACCATGATGATGAAACTTTTGGGAATCACAACCCCGATGATGAAGTTTCTGGGAATCACCACCTGAATGATGAAACCTCTGGGAGTCACCACCGCGATGATGAAGCTTCTGGGAATCACCACCCCAATGATGAAGCTTCGGGTAATCACCACCCCTGTGATGAATCTGCTGGGTTTCACCGCCCCGATGATGACTAAGTTTCACGGTTTCACGACCCCAATGCTGTTCAAGCTTCTGAGAGTAACCACCCTGATGATGAAGCTTCTGGGAGTCACCAACCCGATGAAGCTTCTGGGAGTCAAAACCCCAATGACGAGGATTCTCGGAGTCACCACCCCGATGATGAAGCTTCTGAGAGTCACCACCCCGATGCTCAAGATTCTGGGAATCACCAACCCGAGGACGAAGTTCTGGGAGTCACCAACCCGATGATTATAAAACTTCTGGGAGTCCCCACCCCAATGATGATGAAGCTTCTGGGAGCCACCATCTGAATGATGATGAAGCATCTGAGAGTCACCATCCCAATGATGATGAAGTTTCTGGGAGTCAACACCCTGATGATGAAGCTTCTGGGATACAACACCCTGATGATGAAGCTTCTGGGACTCACCATCCCGATGATGAAGTTTCTAGGATTCACCAACCCAATGATGAAACTTCTGGGAGTCACCAACATGATGATGATGAAGCATCTGGGTGTCACCACCCCGATGATGATGAAGCTTTTGGGAGTCAAAACCACGATGATGAAGCTTCTGAGAGTCACCACCCCGATGATGAAGCTTCTG
>NW_026661156.1:0-2839 GCF_009828535.3 Hylobates moloch | reverse complement strand
TGAAGCTTCTGGGATTCCTCATCCCAATGATGAAACTTCTAGGATTCACCAATCCCATGATGAAGATTGTGGGAGTCACCACCACGATGATGAAGATTCTAGGACTATCCACCCAGATGATGATGAAGTTTCTGGGAGTCAACGCCCTGATGATGATGAAGCTTCTAGGAGTCACCTACCCAGTGATGACGAAGATTCTGGGAGACAACACCCAAATGATAAAGGTTCAGTGAGTCACCACCCCGATGACGAAGATTCTGGGAGTCACCATCCCAATGAAGATGAACCTTCTGGGAGTCACGGCCCCAATGATGTGGCTTCTGGGAGTCCCCACACTGATGAAGCTTCTGGGATTCACGACCCCGATGATGAAGATTCTGGGATTCACCATCCCGTCGATGAAGCTTCTGGTGGTCAACACACAGATGATAAAGATTCCGGGAATCACCACCTTGATGATGAATCTTCTGGGAATCACCACCCCGATGTCGAAGCATCTGGGAGTCAACACCCTGATGATGAAGATTTTTGGAAGCACCACCCTGATCATGATGCTCCTGGGAGTCACCACCCCGATGATGAATCCTCTGGGAGCCACCACCGCAATGATGATGAAGCTTCTGGGAGTCACCACCTCGATGATGATGAAGCCTCTCAGTGTCACCATCCGCATGCTGAAGTTTCTGGGATTCACCAACGCGATGATGAAGCTCTTGGGAGTCACCACACTGATGATGAGGCTTCTGGAAGTCACCACAACGATGATGAAGTTTCTGGAATCACCACCCCGATGATAAAACTTCTGTGAGTCTCCACCACGATGATGATGAAGCTTCTGAGAGTCACCACCCCGAAGATGAAGCTTCTGGGATTCAACATCTCGACGATGAAGGCTCTGGGAGTCACCAACCTGATGACGAAGTTTCTGGGATTCATCTCCGCGATGATGAAACTTCTAGGATTCACCACCCCGATGATGAAAATTCTGGGAGTCTCCAACGCGATGATGATGAAGATTCTGGGAGTCACCACCCTGATGATAATGAAGCTTCTTGGAGTCACAAGCCCGATGATGCTGAAGCTTTTAGGAGTCACTCCCCAGATGATGATGAAGCTTCTGGGAGACACCACCAAAATGATGATGGTTCTGTGAGTCACCACTTCGAAGACAAAGTTTCTGGGAGTAAACACCCTGATGATGAACATTCTGGGAGTCACCACCCCGATTATGAAGCTTCTGGGAGTCACCACCATGATTAAGAAGCTTTGGGGAATCATTACCCTGATGATGAAATTTCTGGGAGTCACCACCCGGATGATGAAGATTTTGGGAAGCACCACCCTGTTCATGATGCTTCTGGGAGTCACCACCTCGATGATAATGAATCTACTGGGAGTCAACAGCCTGATGATGATGAAGCTTCTGGGAGTCACCACCCCGATCATGATGAAGATTCTGGGAGTCACCACCCCGATGATGATGAAGCTTCCGGGAGTCACCATCCTGATGATGATGAAGCTTCTGTTAGTCACCACCCCGATAATGACGCTTCTGGGAGTCATCACCGTTATTATGAAGCTTCTGGGAATCACCACCCCGATGATGAAGCTTCTGGGAGTCTCCATCGTGATGATGATGAAGCTTCTGATAGTCAGCACCCCAATGGTGAAGCCTCTGGAATTCACCACCCCGAAGATGAAGCCTCTGGGAGTCACCAACCTGATGAAGGATCTTTTGTGATACATCACCCCGATGATAAAAGTTCTAGGATTCAGCAATCCCATGATGAAGATTATGAGAGTCACACCGAGTTGATGATGAAAATTCTCTGAGTGTCTACCCCTATGATTATGAAGTTTCCGGGAGTCAAAACCCCAATGATGGTGAAGCTTTTTGGAGTCACCCCCCAAATGATGGCGAAGTTTCTGGGAGACACCACCCCGGTGAAAAAGGTTCCGTGAGTCACCACCCCGGTGATGAAGCTTCAGGGATTCACCACCCCAATGATGAGGCTTCAGGGAGTCTGAAAACCGATGATGAAGCTTCTAGGAGTCACCACCCCAATGATGAAGATTCTGGGACTCAACATCCTGATGATGAAGCTTCTGGGAGTAAAGACACCGATGATGAAACTTCTGGGAGTCACCACCCCAACGATGAAGCGTCTTGGAATCAGCAACCCGATGATGAATCTTCTGGGAGTCACCACCCCAATGATGAAGATTTTGGGAAGTACCACCCTGATCATGATGCTTCTGGGAGTCACCACCATGATGATGTTGAATCTTCTGGAAGTCACCACCCCGATGATGATGAATCTCCTGGGAGTCACCACCCCGATGATGACGAAGCTTCTGGGAGTCACCACCCCGATGATGATGAAGCTTCTCAGCATCACCACCCGGATGCTGAAGTTTCTGGGATTCACCAATGCGATGAAGAAGCTTTTGGGAGTCACCACACTGATGATGAGGCTTCTGGGAGTCATCACAAAGATGATGAAGTTTCTGGAATCACCATCCCGATGATGAAACTTCTGGGGGTCTCCACCGCGATGATGATGAAGCTTCTGAGAGTCACCACCCCGAAGATGAAGCTTCTGGGATTCAACATCTCGACGATGAAGCTTCTGGGGGTCACCAACCCGATGATGAAGCTTCTGGGATACATCTCCACAATGATGAAACTTCTAGGATTCACCACCCGGATGATGAATAGTCTGGGGGTCTCCAACATGATGATGATGAAGATTCTGGGAGTCACCACCCTGATGATGATGAAGTTTCTTGGAGTCATAACTCTGATGATGATGAAGCTTTTAGGAGTCACTCCCCAGAT
>NW_026661155.1:0-2839 GCF_009828535.3 Hylobates moloch | reverse complement strand
TAGGTAAACAAAGCAGCCAGGAAGCTCGAACTGGGTGGAGCCCACCACAGCTCAAGGAGGCCTGCCTACCTCTGTAGGCTCCACCTCTGGGGGCAGGGCACAGACAAACAAAAATTCAGCAGGAACCTCTGAAGATTTCAATGTCCCTGTCTGACTGACAGCTTTGAGGAGAGTAGTGGTTCTCCCAGCACGCAGCTGGAGATCTGAGAACGGACAGACTGCCTCCTAAAGTGGGTCCCTCACCCCCGAGCAGCCTAAATGGGAGGCACCCCCCAGTAGGGACAGACTGACACCTCACTTGGCCGGGTACTCCTCTGAGACAAAACTTCCAGAGGAACTATCAGACAGCTGAATTTGTGGTCTCATGAAAATCCACTGTTCTGCACCCACCGCTGCTGACACCCAGCCAAACAAGGTCTGGAGTGGACCTCTAGTAAACTCCAACAGACCTGCAGCTGAGGGTCCTGTCTGGTAGAAGGAAAACTAACAAATAGAAAGGACATCCACACCAAAAACCCATCTGTACATCACCATCATCAAAGACCAAAAGTAGATAAAACCACAAAGATGGGGAAAAAACAGAGCAGAAAAACTGGAAACTCTAAAAAGCAGAGCACCTCTCCTCCTCCAAAGGAACACAGTTCCTCACCAGCAACAGAACAAAGCTGGATGGAGGAGGACTTTGACAAGTTGAGAGAAGAAGGCTTCAGACGATCAAACTACTCCGAGCTACGGGAGGAAATTCAAAACAATAGCAAAGAAGTTAAAAACTTTGAAAAAATATTAGATGAATGGATAACTAGAATAACCAATGGAGAGAAGGGCTTAAAGGAGCTGATGGAGCTGAAAGCCAAGTATCGAGAACTACGTGAAGATTGCAGAAGCCTTGATAGCAGATGCGATCAACTGGAAGAAAGGGTATCGCTGATGGAAGGTGAAATGAATGAAATGAAGCGAGAAGGGAAGTTTAGAGAAAAAAAAATAAAAAGAAATGAACAAAGCCTCCAAGAAATTTGGGACTATGTGAAAAGACCAAACCTACGTCTGATTGGTGTACCTGAAAATGATGGGGAGAATGGATCTAAGTTGGAAAACACTCTGCAAGATATTATCCAGGAGAACTTCCCCAATCTAGCAAGGCAGGCCAACATTCAGATTCAGGAAATACAAAGAATGCCACAAAGATACTCCTCGAGAAGAGCAACTCCAAGACACATAATTGTCAGATTCACCAAAGTGGAAATGAAGGAAAAAATGTTAAGGGCAGCCAGAGAGAAAGGTCGGGTTACCCACAAAGGGAAGCCCATCAGACTAACAGCTGATCTCTCAGAAGAAACTCTACAAGCCAGAAGAGAGCGGGGGCCCATATTCAACATTCTTAAAGAAAAGAATTTTCAACCCAGAATTTCATATCCAGCCAAACTAAGCTTCATAAGTGAAGGAGAAATAAAATACTTTACAGACAAGCAAATGCTGAGTGATTTTGTCACCACCAGGCCTGCCCTAAAAGAGCTCCTGAAGGAAGCACTAAACATGGACAGGACCAACCGGTACCAGCCCCTGCAAAAACATGCCAAAATGTAAAGACCATCGAAGCTAGGAAGAAACTGCATCAACTAACGAGCAAAATAACCAACTAACATCATAATGACAGGATCAGATTCACACATAACAATATTAACTTGAAATGTAAATGGGCTAAATGCATCAATTAAAAGACACAGACTGGCAAACTGGATAAGGAGTCAGGACCCATCAGTGTGCTATATTCAGGAAACCCATCTCACGTGCAGAGACACACATAGACTCAAAATAAAGGGATGGAGGAAGATCTATCAAGCAAATGGAAAACAAAAAAAGGCGGGGTTGCAATCCTAGTCTTTGATAAAATAGACTTTAAACCAACAAAGATCAAAAGAGACAAAGAAGGCCATTACATAATGGTAAAGGGATAATTCAACAAGAAGAGCTAACTATCCTAAATATATATGCACCCAACCCAGGAGCACCCAGATTCATAAAGCAAGTCCTGAGTGACCTACAAAGGGACTTAAACTCCCACACAATAATAATGGGAGATTTTAACACCCCACTGTCAACATTAGACAGATCAACGAGACAGAAAGTTAACAAGGATATCCAGGAATTGAACTCAGCTCTGCACAAAGTGGACCTAATAGACATCTACAGAACTCTCCACCCCAAATCAACAGAATATACATTTTTTTCAGCACCACACCACACCTATTCCAAAATCGACCACATAGTTGGAAGTAAAGCTCTCCTCAGCAAATGTAAAAGAACAGAAATTATAACAAACTGTCTCTCAGACCACAGTGCAATCAAACTAGAACTCAGGATTAAGAAACTCACTCAAAACCGCTCAACTACATGGAAACTGAACAACCTGCTCCTGAATGACTATTGGGTACATAATGAAATGAAGGAAGAAATAAAGATGTTCTTTGAAACCAACGAGAACAAAGACACAACATACCAGAATCTCTGGGACACATTCAAAGCAGTGTGTAGAGAGAAATTTATTGCACTAAATGCCCACAAGAGAAAGCAGGAAAGATCCAAAATTGACACCCTAACATCACAATTAAAAGAACTAGAAAAGCAAGAGCAAACAGATTCAAAAGCTAGCAGAAGGGAAGAAATAATTAAAATCAGAGCAGAACTGAAGGAAATAGAGACACAAAAACCCTTCAAAAAATTAATGAATCCAGGAGCTGGTTTTTTGAAAAGATCAGCAAAATTGATAGACCGCTAGCAAGACTAATAAAGAGGAAAAGAGAGAAGAATCAAATAGATGCAATAAAAAATGAAAAAGGGG
>NW_026661154.1:0-2840 GCF_009828535.3 Hylobates moloch | reverse complement strand
AGGGATTGTAAACACACCAATCAGCACTCTGTGTCTAGCTCAGGGTTTCTAAATGCACCAATTGGCACTCTGTATCTAGTTAATCTGGTGGGGACTTGGAGAATCTTTATGTGTAGCTAAGGGATTGTGAATGCACCAATCAGCACTCTGTGTCTAGCTCAGGATTTGTAAATACACCAATCGATACTCTGTATCTAGCTAATCTAGTGGAGACTTGGAGAACTTTCGTGTCTGGCTCAGGGATTGTAAACGCACCAATCAGCTCTCTGTTTAACAGACCAGTTGGCTCTCTATAAAATGGACCAATCAGCAGGATGTGGGTGGGGCCAGATAAGAATAAAAGCAGGCTGCCTGAGCCAGCAGTGGCAACCCGGTTGGGTCCCCTTCCAAACTGTGGAAGCTTTGTTCTTTCACTCTTTGCATTAAATCTTGCTGCTGTTCAGTCTTTGGGTCCACACTGCTTTTATGAGCTGTAACACTCACCACAAAGGTCTACAGCTTCACTCCTGAAGCCACCGAGACCATGAACCTACCAGGAGGAGCAAACAACTCCAGACCTGTGGCATTAAGAGCTGTAACACTCACTGCGAAGGTCTGCAGCTTCACTCCTGAGCCAGCAAGACCATGAACCCACCAGAAGGAGAAAACTCCGAACACATCTGAACGTCAGAAGGGACAAACTCCAGACTGTAACACTCACTGCGAGGGTCCGCAGCTTCATTCTTGAAGTCAGTGAGACCAAGAACCCATCAATTCCGAACACATACTTATTCACATTTCATCGTTTTCTAAACAATGTAAAAACTACTGGTCATTCATATCCAATAGTGGAGATTGTATAATATAGTATAATTTGCAAAAGTACGGTTAATATAGTTTGCAGTGTTTTAGAAAATGAGAAATGAAAACATAAAAAGTTGTCAATTTTCTTTTCTCTCACTTTTGACCTTACCTGAATAAATTCTTTCCTGGAATTTTCTTGCTAATTAAGTTTGTGATTTCTTAGAATTGTGTTTACAAAAGTATAAGCTGTCATTAAGTCATGCATTGAAAAAGTGGATTATTCTATTTATGTTATATTTATAGGAAATAAAATATTAAAGATAACAAGGCAGGCTAAGTTCATTACACAAAATTGATTTTGCTTTTCTTAAGAGAAGAATGATGACACATACAAATTATTGATAAGTACTTCACAAATTATTTTTCTAAGAAATTGACTGTATTGCTGTTTTTTCCCTCCTCTCGCAATTTTGTGCACTTGAGACCATTTGTCACACCTTTCTTAAAACTCTTTCTTCCTTGGCACCACATTACTCTGGTTCTGTACACCCTCCTTGACTGTTCCTCCTGCGTCTTAATTACAGGAGGCTCAGCTCCTCAATGTCTGCTCTCCTGAACCTCCTTCTTTTTTTGTCTTAAGAATAATTCACATACTGAAAACACAAATGTAACATCTCTCTCAAATTTTAGTATGAGTTTTCTTTTGTCTTGTTCTTTTGCACCAGAATGGAAGCTAGAATTGTAAACATATGCAAACATGCAATGATTTTTCTTTCCCCCTCTGACCTTCTAAATCAGCTTCTCTCATACTGCCAATTTATTTTTATTCTACCCCTTTTTAAAAAAATGTCTTGATATTCATGACCCTTTATTTGCACTTACTTCTGCCATCGTTTATCAGTTCTATTTAAACAAATTCAAAATTTTCAACTTCAAATAAAGTTAGAAATAAAAAGTTGTGTTCCCTCCTTTCTTTCATATTGTATATTCAATTATTCCAGAAAACTTGTATTTTTATTTGAAGACTGCAGTTTCTAATACTATATTATTTACTTCTGTCATGCATAAATTATTACAATTAGCTTTAAATTAAACGTTAAATAAGTTAGGCCAAATTTTCAAAGTTGTCTGAATTTACCTCTGTAATTTACTTAAAAGATGCTAAGTGAACTATTTGAAAATAAATCATTTGAAAACAGAAAATATAATCTATACATTTGTAGTTAGGCTAGATCATGTATTCCTTGTATTATGAAGGTTATGACTTTGAGCACCAGGGCAATTTACCAATGAATAAGCATGAAATACCAGATTTATAAAATGAAATGCACCTGAAACATAGTAAGTCTATTTTGTGATGTCATTCTAAGTTGTAGAATAGAGTATATTCTTGTTTAAATTAAGAACTAACTCTTAACCCAGTTAGTTCATTATAATCTCTCTCAGAATATAGTATTCTGATGTATGAGTCACACTTTTAGAAATTTTCAGTTAATATGTCTAGAATATGAACTGGGAAGCATCACTTTTGAAAAGGTCCCCAAAATAATTCTAGTTGCATGACCCCTTCCCTGACCTTTCATCTCTATTCTAAAATAACATATTGAATTCTAACTTTCTAAAACTCTCTTCTTTCTATTTCACATTTCATATGCTATTATTTTCTATAGCGTGTTTGATAATTAGATTTCTCAAAAATGAAAAAAAGGTATCAAGTGAAAAGTTTTAAAAATGTTCTCTTAAAATGAAAGATAGCCTACAGCCTACATTTAAATGTTAAATTTTGGTAGTCTCCACTGTGAGAATAATACATAATTTTAGAAATATTTATTTCTTCAAAATAAAGTAGGTTATGTTTGTTGGAAATATTTCTATTCAATATTTGATGAGACAATTTATATGTTACGTATAACATCTATTGGCTAACGTACATTTGTCCTTCAAAAACGTTATTGAAATAATCATCTTACTCTAATTTCCATACCTGGTTGTGATAACATGAACTATTAGTTTCACTATTTTCACTAAATTGATATTGTAGCAATTCGTCATTTCAT
>NW_026661153.1:0-2840 GCF_009828535.3 Hylobates moloch | reverse complement strand
TATGCAGCCATAAAAAATGATGAGTTCGTGTCCTTTGTAGGGAAATGGATGAAGCCGGAAACCATCATTCTCAGTAAACTATCGCAAGGACAAAAAACCAAACACCGCATGTTCTCACTCATAGGTGGGAATTGAACAATGAGAACTCATGGACACAAGAAGGGGAACATCACACTCCGGGGACTGTTGTGGGGTTCGGGGAGTGGGGAGGGACAGCATTAGGAGATATACCTAATGCTAAATGACGAGTTAATGGGTGCAGGAAATCAACATGGCACAGGGATACATATGTAACAAACCTGCACATCTAAAATATAAAAAAAAAATAAAAAAATAAAAGAAAAAATATAAAATAAAATAATTTAAAAGTGACTTTTGTTAGGTTGCCTCATTTGTATTTCACAAAATTTCTGAGGCCAGGTGCCAAAATTATGAGAAAATTGAGGCAAAGACATGTTTAGTGCCACCCAAATCATGGGAACAAATTAGGTAAAACTGTATTGGTGCAGTCCAAAGAGAGAGCTCTGAAAATTCCAAAACTGAATCAAGGTCTGAACTTATGAGGTTTGAGGTTTCCTACTGCCAGTCGCCCACCAATCAAGCATAACCTAAATCCTGGCTAAATCCTAAGTCATTCCATGCCAGATAGATCATGCTAAAATGCAATCATGGATTATAGTTGACTCTCTGACGTTAAGAGTCGTAAGATAACAATGAGTTTCCAACATCAAAAACCCAATTCGTCTCAGCTTCTCATACTAAAACAGCTAGGGTGGAGGAGCAAAATCATCTTAAAGTAGCATTACCCATTTTCCTTGTTTTGATATTATACTTAAGTAAAATGTTACCATTGAGGAAAACTGGATGAATGGTGCATGGGAGCTCCCTGTACATTTTTTTTTTTTCCTACTTGCCGTAACTCATAATTATCTCGAGATAAAAATTTTAAAAGATAGCATCACACATCACAATCTTGTACTATTTGGTACTTAATTCGTTTTTCTTTTTTTAAAGTGTAGCTTTATTGGACTGAGATTTGAATTTAATATTTAAAGACCTGTGACAATAAATAAAGAAATAAAGGAGTCACTTCCCGAAATGAAAGATAAACTTTGAAACTCAGTGCTGCTGGGTGTGGTGGCTCACGCCTATAATCCCAGCACTTTGTGAGGCCAAGGTGGGCAGATCGCCTGAGGTCAGGAGTTCGAGATCAGTCTGGCCAAAATAGTGAAACCCTGTTTCTACTAAAAATACAAAAATTAGCCAGGCATGGTGGCGTGCGCCTGTAATCCCAGCTACTCAGGAGGCTGAGGAGGGGGTTGAAATCTGAGATAACCCCACCAGACAGAAAATGTGACACTGTTCAAAAAAAAAAAAGGCAAAAAAAATGGCATGGCATATTATTACTGTGGGTTTGTATTGTTCCTCAGGCATTGTCTTTCCTTACCTTATGTTTCAGACCCAAACACTATTTGTGCGAGAAAATATCAGCCAGGGTGTCCATGGGAAACTCTTTTTCTAGTCTACTGCAATCAATACTCTTGTGAGTTAGGCCCTTGCAACTGAAGGGAAAGCTCCATCGATTATGGTTAGCTTTAATCTGTTCTGCAAAGGGGTTCAGATATTCGTGGGACCTATACAACACTATTAAAATAGTGCCCTATTGAGAACAGCATTTCTCACGCTATGACAATGCTACACACTAAGGAGGCAGGACCCTTGTGACAACTCAATTATGAAACTGGAGTGCCCTATTTACCTATGCTTCGTCCTGCTGTTTTCTTCTCTTTGTTTCATTTACCTGTATTTATTCATGATCTTCTGCCTCCAAAGTGCTTTGTTGAAAATATATCCTTACCATTATCTCCATTATAACTCATCTCTTGATTATCATTCTCCATCATAGTCTTAAGTTCCTTCACACAGGCCCCCAAATATCCAAAGCTCCATGCTGTGGTATTCCACCCTAATTATCCTGATCTGGATATTAACTTCATGGTTAGGTCCTTTCTATTTTCAGCCCATGAAAATTTACCCATTCTGTGTCTCATACAAATGGAGTTCAGCTACGGTATGTTACACTGAAAGAATCTGATCAACTAATATATTAAACTCTAAATTAATTTTTTGCACCAATGGTTATTGAGAACCTACTGTATGCAAGGCATATTCTAGGGAATGAGGTTATAAAGATGAATAAAATAAATTCTTTGCTCTCAAGGAACTTACATGATAGTGGGGAGACAAAATAAACAAATAAACAAGCATGTAATACAATGTCTAATAGTGGTATTCCCTATGGGAAAAATATAAAATAAAGCAGGATAAAAGAATATAGAGGCTATTTTATTTTCTAATTTGGTCTTGAGGTCTTTCTTAGGAGAGTGGCTATAAACTCTAGCCTTGCTCTGATGGGGTTCCAGGGGATTTGGTCATGGTTATTTACAGTGTGCCTTTCACAGGATATTTCTTTATCCTGACTGACAGCTAATGCCTAAGTTTCTGACCTGTGACCAGGTGTCCCTCTCACAGAAAACTTGTTTATACTGGCAGATGCCCTTGTGGCTCTTGTCTGACCTGTGTCTAGTTTATTCTTCCAAGATAGCCACTCTCTAGGAGAGCTCTGACTCTCCTAAAAAACTAAGAACTTGTCTTCCTGTTTGGCATGCTTTCCTCTGATTGGTCCCCACCTATCGCCTATTTTACATATACCTACCCTTTCCTATTGGTTTTTTTCTACACTGTGATGCCCACCTTTGTGTGTTTTCCAAAGCAGTTTGGAGGCAGAGGATCATGAATAAATACAGGTAAATGAAACAAAGAGAAGAAAACAGCAGGAC
>NW_026661152.1:0-2840 GCF_009828535.3 Hylobates moloch | reverse complement strand
AATGCTCATCATCACTGGCCATCAGAGAAATGCAAATCAAAACCACAGTGAGATACCATCTCACACCAATTAGAATGGCCATCATTAAAAAGTCAGGAAACGACAGGTGCTGGAGAGGATGTGGAGAAATAGGAACACTTTTACACTGTTGGTGGGACTATAAACTAGTTCAACCATTGTGGAAGTCAGTCTGGCGATTCCTCAAGGATCTAGAACTAGAAATACCATTTGACCCAGCCATCCCATTACTGGGTATATACCTAAAGGAATATAAATCATGCTGCTATAAAGACACATGCACAATGTTTACTGTGGCACTATTCATAATAGTAAAGACTTGGAACCAACCCAAATGTCCAACAATGATAGACTGGATTAAGAAAATGTGGCACATATACACCATGGAATACTATGCAGCCATAATAAAGGAGGCATTCATGTCCTTTGTAGGGACATGGATGAAGCTGGAAACCATCACTCTCAGCAAACTATCACAAGGACAAAAACCAAACACTGCATGTTCTCACTCACAGGTGGGAATTGAACACTGAGAACACTTGAACACAGGAAGGGGAACATCGCACACCAGGGCCTGTTGTGGAGTGGGGGAGGGGGAAGGGATAGCATTAGGAGATATACCTAATGTAAATGATGAGTTAATGGGTGCAGCACACCAACATGGCACATGTATACATATGTAACCTGCACGTTGTGCACATTTAGCCTATAACTTTAAGTATAATCATAATAAAAAAACTATGAAAAGTTCACCAAGTAAATTAATCAGTTTCGCTAATTTGTAATTCTCTACATTTTCCTTATTAGAAAAAATTAAATAAGTAACATTGGAAGGCTATAAAAGTCATATGTAATTTTCCATCAACTTTTCCCAAGAGTGGGAAAAAGTCCTAACTACTAGAAAGATTGATTGGATTGTCAAAAATATACAAAACTCAGCTATATAAACTGAGAAACTTACGTCACAAATAGATTTGTATTATAATAGTGTTCATTTTCAAAATATTGAAACAAGATAGAACAAAAGTAAAAGTAAACAAAGAAAAAGCACTTCCATTGAACTAGTATAAGGACAGATTGCTACTACCAAACAGTGTAGGCTTCAAAGTTGGCATATATCTTTCCTAATAGCATACCTTAAGGCAGTAAGGTAGATCTGCTCTTATCTTAGGAAAAACCATTGCATCCTCACAGAAATTAATAGGTGTTTTGAGAAAAAATAAAGTGTATGTGGCCAAACATGTTTGAGAAAAGTTTTCTATTTTTGTTTCCTCCTAGAAGGACTAAGAATGATAGCATATTAAAGACTGAAAAATTAAGTATCAAGTGTAATTTTATTTCAGAATTTCTCAGATTTATTTGATAAAGGGATTCATTTTTTGTCCCTGTAAAGATGATGATCTTACAAAGATAAAATCCTGGAGAATCCAGTTTGGGAAATTCACACAGCCCAACAGATACCTACTCAGGGTCTCATCCAATTATCTTGGATTTTTAAGAATTGTCTGAGTAGTTTGTGATTCATTGCTCTGGAATAATCTCTTGTTTGACCTCTAATTTAATGTCCTATAGGTCACCCCATAGTTACTTCCAAGTATTCTCTTCTGCTTACCTGTCACCTTTCTATGTCTCCCTGACTCCTGGCATGATTTAAGTACTAATAAATCCAGACAGACATTTCAGAATTCCAAACATAAATCATATTTACTGATAATAACAATAATAATATAATAATAATAATAATGTCATAAGAAAATCTCCAGAGATCTTCCCTGAGTCTTCCCTACTTTTTGAAGAGCCATGCCACTTTATCTTCTTTTATTCCTTCTCAATTTTTTCATAAAAGAGGAAATCTCATTATGTTCTAGAACTAATTTCACCTCTAGAGGCTGGAAAAGTTCTTTCTTTTGAAAAATTACAAAGCATTAATTCAGAGCTTTTTAATCATGCTTTTGAGGCACACATAGTTGTTAAGTGTGTTGGAGATAGCATCTTCCTCATTCCTTAGTGGGTCGTAGAAGATCTATAAGCAGAGCACTTGCCTCTGGCTACAGGCAACTTCACTGGATTTTCTCAGGGTGCCTTAGAAATATCATATGATGTTGCAAGGGTATGAGAAATGGTGGAAAGACATACATTAGTATGCTCAAAACATTTGTATACTGACCCACTTTCCCTTAAGCTGGAAAAGGACTAGAATTCATTGAATAAAGAAATCACAAAATTCATAAACAAGAAATATATTATATATATATTTAAATAATAGGAACAGTTTTGATAGGCTCTCAAACATTTTAATATAGCTATTAAACTATGACTTAAAGGACATTGTTTAAAATATTGGTAATGAAAATAATATTGTTCCTAAAATATAAAAACACCATAGAAAAAGGTAGTTATAGTGAATCTTTCTTTTTAAAACGAGAAAAATCCACGAAAACTTCTATATGAAACTTGATATAAAAAAGTAGTATCAGGAATATTGTAGTTCACAGGATTCAACCTTCATTTAATTGTACAGTTAAATTGCTATGATTTATTAAGTACAATATGTGCAGATATGACATAATATCTAAAAGACTTATTATCTTTAAAGAGCCTAAGATTAATACCAAGAACACAAAACAGTCAAATAATGCAGTATGTTAAGCATGGCAGAGCAGCATTTAATAGCTATGCAGTAATTTGTGGTATATTGCTTGCATAACAATTAATAATAGGGAACATTTTATTGATAAATAAAAGGTTTTGTCAGTGAGTACATGCAATGAAATAATGCCAGAACAAAAAACCTGATACTTTTTATTTTTTTTATTTTTATT
>NW_026661151.1:2485-2841 GCF_009828535.3 Hylobates moloch | reverse complement strand
AGTTCATGCCACCTGCACTGGCAAAGAACCTACTCCAGTTTCTGAAATTCTTCCACCAGACTGGCCTTCTGCCCAGGAGACATTCTTGCAAAGATGGTCCCATTGATCAGTATCTGTAAGGAACGCAAAATGGGGATATGTTTTATCAAGTCAGCTGGTTGTACACGAAATAATTAATAACAGAACGCTGACTGCATCATGACACTTATGATGAAGAAAAAAAAAGTTTCCGATGGGCCTTCCTTTGGATTCTAAGACAAACATTGAGGGTTTGGTCATCAGATAAGTGATCAGTGAAAAACACAAAATCAGTAAAGATAATTACTTAACAAAAAATATTTTATGAAAATGGCCTA
>NW_026661151.1:2021-2475 GCF_009828535.3 Hylobates moloch | reverse complement strand
TTCTGGCAGGAAGAAAGACTAAAAAGTGCTGTCCATGTTTCTCCCACTCCGATCTCTCCTTGATTCCGGGGAAGTCTGTTTCTGATCACTGGTTTCCAGGGATTGATTCTAAAGCCTTGGGTCACAGAAGGAAGCAACAAGAAACTCTAATCAACTCAAAACTTTTTAAGTGAATGAGTCATCATAAAATTGGTCCATTCAGAGGATAGAGTTGAGTCCATTAAGTTATTGTCACAAGGGGTTGTGTATTTGGTGTTTCAGTTATATAAACCAATGTTCTTGCTATAAATATGATACTTTTCATAATCTGTTTTATCATATGTATAACATTCAAAGTGTCAGATATTATGATGACTTAATAATAAAGATGTCAAAAGATGGTAAAAAAATAAATAAATAAAAGTTTTTCTAAAAGTGCTGTCCATGTTCCAGACTAAGTTAATGAAATAAGGGA
>NW_026661151.1:0-2011 GCF_009828535.3 Hylobates moloch | reverse complement strand
ATGACAGCAATGGTAAAAATGATGATAAGAATAAGGATGAAACACACATACCTTGTCAAAGCAGACGAGGTTTAACTGTCCACATATATTGATCCTCTGGGGGCTAATGCAGAAGATGCCTCTCTTCTTCAGCCTCCTCTGGGCATAAATAATGCCTGTGGTCAGAGCAGCAGGTAGAGCAGGAGGAACCGCAATTGTGATGACGTCAAGGGCTTTCCTCACCACCTCCTCTGGAGGTTCCTGGACGACAGTCATTCTTTAATTATTACAGACAAATCTCTGATGAACAGCATATGACTCTTTGCCTTTTTTTTTTTTTTTTGAGGCGGAGTTTCGCTCTTGTCGCCCAGGCTGGAATACAGTGGTGCGATCTCGACTCATTGCAACCTCCACCTCCTGGGTTCAAGCGATTCTCCTGCCTCAGCCTCCCGAGTAGCTGTGATTACAGGCACACACCACCTGGCTAATTTTTGTATTTTTAGTAGAGACAGGATTTGCCATGTTGGCCAGGCTGGTTTCGAACTCCTGACCTCAGGAGATCCACCTGCCTTGGCCTCCCAAAGTGCTGGGATTACAGACGTGAGCCACCATGCCCAGCCTTCCTTCTTTTTGTTTACTTTTTTAGGTCAAATTTTAAGAAATGATATCAGTGGGTTAAAGGCATGACCATGTTTATAGCTCTCACTATCTTTCCCCAAATAGCAATAAAAAAAACCAGGTGATTTATATTGTTACCAACAAAGAATAACGTACTAGTCTGCCATGACCTCACCAAACCTGGGTGTCTGATTTTATTTAAAATCCCTCGCTCAGTAGCTCTAAAAATGCTACTTTATTGAAATAAATATATTCTCAGATTGAAAAGGAAGAATGGTATAAAGTATGAGGAAAAGAGAAGTACATTGATCTATCAATAAATAAATTGTTTTATCTCACTATCCCATGAAACCTGTTTGTTATTATGGAACTTAGTGATCAATTGCTGCCTGGGATCTGGAAGTCTATATGCAGGCTTCAGCGCTTGGCTTCGTTTCCCAGGTTTGTAAACCACATCCTAGGTTAAGGCCAACATGTACAGTACAAAATATATATATAGATAGATAGATAGATAGATAGATAGATAGATGAGTATGTGTGCATTTAATAAAAGAGCAAAGACAGCTTACCCCGCTAAGCACATAGACACACAGAGTATAGATCAACCCAATGGTGGCTGTTCCTACAAGGCATAGGAGGAACCTGATGGCATCCCTGTACAACTTAAAATTCGTTGGCTTGGGGTAGAGAATGGACCTCACAAGGTCTCCCTTTGCCGTGTTGAATCCTGGAACAACAAACACACACCCCACATGCTCAGGATGACCAACACTACTGCTAGTGCTCTTCCAAACCTCAACACTGCCTTTGTTTTTCTCTA
This sequence comes from Hylobates moloch, assembly GCF_009828535.3. Classification (NCBI taxonomy): domain Eukaryota; kingdom Metazoa; phylum Chordata; class Mammalia; order Primates; family Hylobatidae; genus Hylobates; species Hylobates moloch. Next base: position 594 of record NW_026661151.1, on the reverse strand, counting down.
CTGATATTTGAACAGTGTTTAAACTCAAAGGCAATTGAAAGATAACTAGAAAAATACATAAATGCTAGAACAGAAATCTCTGTCTCAGAGCCCAGTACTCTCTCTGGCCTTCCTTCCCTCTACTTCCAATTTCAATGCATCCTGGAGATAGAAAACCCCCGTACTGGGTGCACAGCACAGCTTTGCCAAATAGCATTTTATTTTAAGAAAATGACTCAAACGTGTGCACGCACTCGCATGTCACTTGAATTAAAATTAAGTGGTCCAGTAAATACTGATGGACTCACTTTTCTAGTACTTTGCAATGTTAAATTTTCAGTTTCTAGCCCACCCTAGGAAGAACTTGGGATTCAGGATGAGAAGCCCTGAGTTCTAGGTCCAGCTGTGTCAATTGCTGGCCATGGTATATTTTAAGTTCATTTGAATTGTGTGGCCTCAGCCTATTCATGGACATAGTAGAAACAGTAAGCATTTCTGCTCTGCTAGTTTAATATAGTGAAAATAGTTTACATACTGCAAAGCACATACATAATAATTATTGCTATCAGTACTATCATTTTTACTAACAGGCATATGCCATAGTTCAATTGGTAT
>NW_026661150.1:0-2841 GCF_009828535.3 Hylobates moloch | reverse complement strand
TTTTTTTTTTTTTTTGAGACGGAATTTCACTCTTCTTGCCCAGGCTGGAGTGCAATGGTGTGATCTCGGCTCACCGCAATCTCTACCTCTTGGGTTCAAGTGATTCTCCTGCCTCAGCCTCCCTAGTAACTGAGATTACAGGCATGTGCCACCACACCCGGCTAATTTTTGTATTTTTAGTAGAGATGGGGTTTCTCCATGTTGGTCAGGCTGGTCTCGAACTCCTGACCTCAGGTGATGTGCCCACCTTGGCTTCCCGAAGTGCTGGGATTACAGGCGTGAGCCACCGCGCCTGGCCCTAGTTATTTTTAAATGTGCAATAAATTATCGTTGACTGCAGGCACCCTGTAGTGCTATCAGGTACTAGATTTTACTCATTCTAACTGTATTTTTGTACCCATTAACCATCCCCATTTCCCTGCCCCCAGCCTCGCTTTTCTTATTTTTAAATTGGAGACAATATGAACCTATCTCCCAAGGCTGTGGCAAGGACTGAATGAGATAACAAATGTCTATGGCAGTGTCTGGTGCCTAGTAAGTCTTCAATAATGTTAGGTCTCTTAGGTGTCATGTTCATCTTCATTTCCCTTTCTCAACCCAGCTCTCAGGAGAAAGTATGACAGGGCCAGGGCTGAAGTTGCTCAGGACTAATGGTGGGTCCCTCCTGCAAGCGAATGTAGTTTGAACCAAGGCTGAAGCCTCAAGGCAGCATGCAAGGAGAGGTTTCCCTTTTGGGAAGGGCAGGAAGAGAGGTCGGCACTGCCAACCAGCTCATGGTGACTGGCCCTAACGCCTGCCAGCGCCTTGCAACCCATGGCTTGTGGGAATCCCATAAGTTCCCACCTTCCCCAGCCTTTCAGAACTAACCACAGCCCCATGATCTGCGCGTTGCAGCCAAAGCAAGCCCCACCCCCTTGATGAAAAAGGCTGACCTCGCCTTGGGGAGCCGTGGGCCACCTGAATGACCTTCCTGGCTGTCCTTCTCCTTCCCCACACGGCTCACCACTCTTCCACTTACCTGCTGGGTGAGCCCAAGCCAGGTGGGGCCAGCCAGGCTGAGATCACCATTCTCCTGACGACAGCCATGCTGTTTCTACCAATGGCTCATTCCCTGACTTGGCAGGAATTCCCCTTCTCGAGTTGCCCATGGATGCCCAGCCTGCACCATGAGCGGAGCACTCTGAGCCTTTCTCCTTCCAGCCCTGCTTCCCCCAGTCTCCAACCCTGACTGGGTGGTCTCGGGTCTCAAAACTTGAGTCCTGCAAGGAGCGGGAGGGGCCTCTGTGTTGCCCACAGCCCATGTACTTCCATCTCCCTACTTGCACACTCAACTTGCCCTTCCACTTTAACAGCTTTCAGAGCCCCTCTTTGTCTCCTTTTTCTTTTTTTCCAGAGGCAAGGTCTTGCTGTATTGCCAGGCTGGAGTGCAGTGGTACGATCATAGCTCGCTGCAGCCTCCAACTCCTGGGCTCAAGCGATCCTCCCTCTCTTTGGCCTCTGGGGTAGCTGGGACTACAGATGCATGCCACCATGCCTGGCTAATTTTTGTATTTTTTGTAGAGACAGGGTTTTGCCATGTTTTCCAGGCTGGTCTTGAACTCCTGGGCTCAAGCGATTCTTTCACCTCGGCCTCCCAAAGTGTCAGGATTACAAGCATGAGCCGCCATGCCTGGCCTTTATCTCTTTTTTTCAAGCAGTGCCTGATAGCCCATGTTTTCCTGCAAATCACCCCAGGTTCTTCGGAGATGAGGTGGCTGATTTCTCCCTCTCTCTGCTCACTTAACTCCTTACCCTCAACAAATTCTATTCAAACTTGTGGGCAGAGCAATATACCACAACACCACAGTTTCTGTGGCCAGAGCCCGAACATACCACCATAGACACATAGTAGAAAAGTTGCCTATTGGCTAGGCACAGTGGCTCATGCCTGTAATCCCAGCACTTTGGGAAGCCGAGGCAGGTGAATCACCTGAGGTCAGGAGTTCAAGACCAGACTGACCAACATGGTGAAACGCCATCTCTACTAAAAATACAAAAATTAGCTGGGCGTGGTGGTGGGCGCCTGTAATCCCAGCTACTCTGGAGGCTGAGGCAGGAGAATCACTTGAACCCAGGAGGCGGAGGTTGCAGTGAGCCGATATCACGCCATTGCACTCCAGCCTGGGTGACAGAGAGAAACTGTCAAAAAGAAAGAAAGAAAGAGAGAGAGAGGGAGGGAGGGAGGGAGGAAGGAAGGAAGGAAGGAAGGAAGGAAGGAAGGAAGGAAGGAAGGAAGGAAGGGGAAAGAAAAAAGAAAGAAAGAAGGAAAGAAAGAAAGAAAAAGAGAGAGAGGAAGGAAGGAAGGAGAAAGAAAAAGAGAGAGAAAGAAGAAAGAAAAAGAAAGAAAGAAAAAGAAAAAGAAAAAGAGCGAGAGAAAGAAAAGGAAAGTTGCCTATCGATCAGACTTTTGGAACGAGGAGTGTATTCAAAAGCTGGGAGAGAGGTTATGGTGTAAAAGGAAGCCTCCCACCTATAAATCTGAGAAGCCCCCTATAATCCTTCCTATAAAGCCAGTACTCATTCTTCTGTTGCATTCAATAACCCCAGGTTTGCATCTGTTGGGTTTATATGACAAGGCCATGGGTATCCAAGTGGCACGCAGAGATCTCCAAGTCAAGGTTGTGTCTGGTCAGCATAAGCAGTGTTTGTTCTAAAAAACTTGTTGAATAGCTGCAAAACAGAATTCCTTTCCTCAAGCAGTGCCTGATAGCCCATCATGTTTTCCTGCAAATCACCCCAGGTCCTTTTTTTTTTTTTTTTTTGAGACAGAGTTTTGCTCTTGTTGCCCAGGCTGGAATGCAA
>NW_026661149.1:0-2841 GCF_009828535.3 Hylobates moloch | reverse complement strand
GGGAGAGAGCAGGGCTGAAGGCGTAGAGGGGGCACCCTGCACTTTATACCTGGGGCAACGCAACAACAAAGGTTGTGGATACACAACAACAAAGGTGTGTATGTGGATACACACCTAGAGGAAGAGTGCTGTGCACCCTCAAAGCCTGGTCTGAGGTTCAGCAAACCAGCCCCTCTGGGAAGCTTGTTGGAAAGGCCAACTCTCAAGCCCCTCCCCACCCCTGGTGCACCAGAACCTTCAGTCTGACCTAGCCCTGGGTGACTCCCCTGCTCCCGAGTTCTGGGACGAGCTGCCTGCAGCACTGGCTCTCAATCTGCCTGATTGTCAGAACCACCTGGAGAGCCGGAGAAGTTCTAAAAAGACAGATCTCTGGGGGGCGTCCATCCCTGGGATTGTCACTCAGTAAGTAAAGGATGAGGCACAATAATTTATATCTATGTTTTTAAAGCTCCCCCAGTGTTCTGGATGCTTAGCCAGCCTGGGGACCCTCTCTCTGCTCTTTGAGTGTATTACAGATAAGAAAGATGTCATTGTATGTTTTTATCCTTGGAAACACATTCATTCCAAACATATCGAAAGAACTTACTAGGCCGTATGCGGTGGCTTATGCCTATACTCCCAGAGGTTTGGGAGGCTGAGGTGGGCAGATCGCTGGAGCCCAGGAGTTTGAGACCAGCCTTGACCTCCTTGACTTCTGGGGAGTTTATGAGAGACCTGGACACTGTCAGAGTGGTTTTTTTGTTTCAGTTTGTGTACAGTTCTGGGTTCATTGTTTGTGTATTAGGGTTTGGAATAGGATCATATAAATATTTCAAGTCCTAAAATAGCTGTAACAATGTCACTGATCTGCCCCTGAGCTGAACATCCACCACCCTCCCGCCTCCATTTTAATCCTCCAGTCATGTGAGGGAGGATGGGAGTCTGTGTGAATGTCTTTCTCACTCATGTTCAAAGATCATATCTGCCTGTCTCATCTGTCAAGAGTGTAGAGTTTGTTGTGATGGTGTATTCAAAATAGACGAAACGTGTGGTCATTGTACTTGGCAAACAGCTTTTCACGTCAGGATGTTTCCGCCCCCAGCTCAGGGCTGGTCCAACTATGTGACCAATGTGGTTCAGTGCAGGTGCCTGGTCTGCCACCCTCAGACCCGCAGCTGCTGTGTTAGAATAACTGTGCAGTGGGCACCCAGTGGCAGTGACATGGGGAATGTGGAATAATGAATACTTAATTCACATGTGCTTATAGAAAAAACTTTATACAATATAAATAACCAATTGTTAGATTTACATCTTTTTCCGCCACTATATATAAGAGGAATCAAGAATTTTCATGCAGCTTCCAGGTATTCTTGAGACTGGTATATCGTTTCTTTTTGAAAAGTGCATTATTGCATAACAACACCTAGATAAATATATTTTTATGTATTTATAAGTGTATTTTAGCTGAAAAAATATCAATAGTATACACAGCTTATAGCACAGTTTGGGAAATGCTGATGTATATGGTAATAATGCATTGTTTGGGGTGATTTTAAATTATATTAGGATATTAGGAGCCCAATATAGTGATCCAAATTGAGATCCTCTTGTCTAGTATCCTTTAAAATGGCAAAACATCAAATCTAGAAAATAGATAAATGAATTTTAAGATAAAGGTACAACAGATTTTCTATTTTTACAAAAATCATTATTGATTTTCAAAAATATATTTTAGAATTCAAGGTGTTAATTTAAAAAGTGCTTATTTCATAATATAGTGAACAAAACTGGCTATTAGAAAAAATGCCTCATCTTGCTGTCCACAAATCTTGCAGCTTTTCAGTTTCAGAATTTTGTAAAATATTTTGAATAGCCCAGATTTTCTGAAAATGGGTGTAGCCTTTCAAAGTATTAGAATTGAGAAGCTTTTAAATGCCAATCTTATTTTATAAAGTGTTGACTTTTCACTGTAGACTAATAGCAGTTTGTAAAGAAATGTAAACAAAAAATGTAAATAAAAAATAGGCTTATTAGTTTTCAAAAAATTTATTTAAAAGAAAGGGGCAATGTTGATTGGAGTAAGGAAGTATTTGAAAATGTATTTTGTGAAATAAATCAACACACGTGCACACACACACACACACACACGCCTCAAAAGCGAAACTCCAACAATGCAGCTATTGTTCCTTTGCAGCAATGTTTATCTCACCTTGAGTGAGTGAGGGCCATGCTGCTTGAAAGTGTAATAACTTAAACACCTTGCCTATGTCTAGTGATTAAAAACTAAGCTCTACTCAGCTCATGTAATGCGCCTGACCTCCACCAGAGAGAGATTCTAGGTTATTCCTTGTGGGCAAATATGTCCGTGGATCAGGGACTGTTGAATCAGATGTGTGTGCCTCTCTACATGTCATGGTTTGTAGAGATCAAAATTTTCCCTGAAAACACCCAGGTTAATAAAGCCAGGTGATCAGCCAGTTCTGAGGCCTAACTAGGGAGGCCAGAGTCCTGCTCCCAGGACAGAGCTGGGTTGGGGACATCTGTGGTGATGTCATCTCCAGCCATGAGCCCTAGGGCAATGCTGTCTGGGATGAGGGTCTGGGGCGAGGGTCTGGGGCATCCTAAGCTCCTGGAGAAAGCTGGGTGCAGTTAAGAGCTCTATGAAGATTGTATGTGGTGGCAACGCTGTTGGGGTACCCCATGGGTAGCCTAGAGAAGAAGTACTGTGTCCCACTGCAGGTGAATGTGAATTAAGGCAGAGAGGCTATTGAAATAGGCACTGAACAGAACATGATAGCCGAATCTATAACAGCAAAATATTTACCAGTTGTTGATTTGATGGGGTCAGTAAGTTCTATAATA
>NW_026661148.1:650-2841 GCF_009828535.3 Hylobates moloch | reverse complement strand
TTATAACAAACTGTCTCTCAGACCACAGTGCAATCAAACTAGAACTGTGGTCTGAGAGACAGTTTGTTATAATTTCTGTTCTTTTACATTTGCTGAGGAGAGCTTTACTTCCAACTATGTGGTCAATTTTGGAATAGGTGTGGTGTGGTTCTGAAAAAAATGTATATTCTGTTGATTTGGGGTGGAGAGTTCTATAGATGTCTATTAGGTCTGCTTGGTGCAGAGTTGAGTTCAATTCCTGGGTATCTTTATTAACTTTCTGTCTCATTGATCTGTCTAATGTTGACAGTTGTGTATTAAAATCTCCCATTATTATTGTGTGGGAGTCTAAGTCTCTTTGTAGGTCACTCAGGACTTGCTTTATCAATCCGGGTGCTCCTGTATTGGGTGCATATATATTTAGGATAGTTAGCTCTTCTTGTTGAATTCATCCCTTTACCATTATGTAATGGCTTTCTTTGTCTCTTTCGATCTTTGTTGGTTAAAGTCTATTTTATCAGAGACTAGGATTGCAACCCGTGCCTTTTTTTGTTTTCCATTTGCTTGGTAGATCTTCCTCCATCCCTTTATTTTGAGTCTATGTGTGTCTCTGCTCATGAGATGGGTTTCGTGAATAGAGCACACTGATGGGTCTTGACTCCTTATCCAATTTGCCAGTCTGTGTCTTTTAATTGGAGCATTTAGCCCATTTACATTTAAATGTTGTTATGTGTGAATTTGATCCTGTCATTATGATGTTAGCTGGTTATTTTGCTAATTAGTTGATGCAGTTTCTTCCTAGCCTCTATGGTCGTTACAATTTGGCATGATTTTGCAGTGGCTGGTACTGGTTGTTCCTTTCCATGTTTAGTGCTTCCTTCAGGAGCTCTTTTAGGGCAGGCCTGGTGGTGACAAAATCACTCAGCGTTTGCTTGTCTGTAAAGTATTTTATTTCTCCTTCACTTATGAAGCTTAGTTTGGCTGGATATGAAATTCTGGGTTGAACATTCTTTTCTTTTAGAATGTTGAATATTGGCCCCCATTCTCTTCTGGCTTGTAGAGTTTCTGCTGAGAGATTAGCTGTTAGTCTGATGGGCTTCCGTTTGTGGGTAACCCGACTTTTCTCTCTGGCTGCCCTCAACATTTTTTCCTTCATTTCAACTTTGGTCAATCTGACAATTATGTTTCTTGGAGTTGCTCTTCTCGAGGAGTATCTTTGTGGCATTCTCTGTATTTCCTGAATCTGAATGTTGGCCTGCCTTGCTAGATTGGAGAAGTTCTCCTGGATAATATCTTGCAGAGTGTTTTCCAATTTGGTTCCATTCTCCCCGTCACTTTCAGGTACACCAATCAGACGTAGGTTTGGTCTTTTCACATAGTCCCATATTTCTTGGAAGCTTTGTTCATTTCTTTCTATTCTTTTTTCTCTAAACTTCCCTTCTCACTTCATTTCATTCATTTCTTCCATTACTGATACCCCTTCTTCCAGTTGATCGCGTCAGCTACTGAGGCTTCTGCAGTCTTCACATAGTTCTCGAAACTTGGCTTTCAGCTCCTTTAAGCACTTCTCTGCATTGGTTATTTTAGTTAAACATTCGTCTAATTTTTTTTCAAAGTTTTTAACTTCTTTGCCATTGGTTTGAATTTCCTCCTGTAGCTCAGAGTAGTTTGATCATCTGAAGACTTCTTTTCTCAACTCGTCAAAGTCATTCTCCATCCAGCTTTGTTCCGTTGCTGGTGAGGAACAGCATTCCTTTGGAGGAGGAGAGGCGCTCTGCTTTTTAGAGTTTCCAGTTTTTCTGCTCTGTTTTCTCCCCATCCTTGTAGTTTTTTCTACTTTTGGTCTTTGATGATGGTGATGTACAGATGGGTTTTTGGTGTGGGTGTCCTTTCTGTTTGTTAGTTTTCCTTCTAACAGACAGGACCCTCAGCTGCAGGTCTGTTGGAGTTTGCTAGAGGTCCACTCCAGACCTGTTTTGCTGGGTGTCAGCAGTGGTGGCTGCAGAACAGCGGATTTTCGTGAACTGCAAATTCAACTGTCTGATCGTTCCTCTGGAAATTTTGTCTCAGAGGAGTACCCAGCTGAGTGAGGCGTCAGTGTGTCCCTACTGCGGGGTGCCTCCCAGTTAGGCTGCTCAGGGGTCAGGGTCCCACTTGAGGAGGCAGTCTGCCCGTTCTCAGATCTCCAGTTGCATGCTGAGAGAACCACTAC
>NW_026661148.1:0-617 GCF_009828535.3 Hylobates moloch | reverse complement strand
GCCCTGCCCCCCAGGGGTGGAGCCTACAGAGGCAGGCAGGCCTCCTTGAGCTGTGGTAGGCTCCACCCAGTTTGAGCTTCCTGGCTGCTTTGTTTACTTAAGCAAGCCTGGGCAATGGCGGGCGCCCGTCCCCCAGACTCGCTGTCACCTTGCAGTTTGATCTCAGACTGCTATGCTAGCAATCAGTGAGACTCTGTGGGCATAGGACCCTCCTAGCCAGGTGCAGGACACAATCTCCTGGTGTGCCGTTTTCCAAGCCCATTGGAAAAGCTCAGTATTAGGGTGGGAGTGACTGGATTTTCCAGGTGCCGTCTGTCACCCCTTTCTTTGACTAGGAAAGGGAACTCCCTGACCCCTTGCACTTCCTGAGTGAGGCAATGCCTCGCCCTGCTTTGGCTGGAGCACGGTGCACTGCCCCGACTGTCCTGCACCCACTGATTCGCACTCCCTAGTGAGATGAACCCGGTACCTCAGATGGAAATGCAGAAAACACCCGTCTTCTTCGTTGCTCATGCTGGGAGCTGTCGACCAGAGCTGTTCCTATTCGGCCATCTTGGCTCCAAATATTTATTAAGAAATGCAAATCATTTCTGGCCCCAATTATTTTGAACAAAGAA
>NW_026661147.1:896-1855 GCF_009828535.3 Hylobates moloch | reverse complement strand
AAAGAAAGAAAGAAAGAAAGAAAGAAAGAAAGAAAGAAAGAAAGAAAAAATAGTGGCCAGGCGTGGGGGCCCATGCATCCAAGCACTTTGGGAGGTTGGGGCGGACGGATCAGGAGATCAGGAGTTAGAGACCAGCCTGGCCAACATAGTAAACCCGTCTCTAGTAAAAATACAAATTTAGTCAGACATGGTGGCCCGCGCCTGTAGTACCGGCTACTCGGGCGGCTGACACAGGAGAATCACTTGAACCTGGGGGCGGGGCAGGGATTGTGATGCGCCGAGATCGCGCCACTGCACTCCAGCCTGGGTAACACAGCCAGACTCTGTGTTTTGTTTTGTTTTGTTTTGTTCTGAGACAGAATCTCCCTCTGTCGCCCAGGCTGGATTCCAGTGGCCTGATCTCGGCTCACCGCAAGCTCCGCCTACCTGGTTCACGCCATTCTCCTGCCTCAGCCTCGGGAGTGGCTGGGACTACAGGCGCCCGCCACCACACCCGACTAATTTTTTGTATTTTCAGTAGAGACTGGGTTTCACAGTGTTAGCCAGGAATTTCTCGATATCCTGACCTCGTGATCAGCCCGCCTCGACCTCCCAAAGTGCTGGGATTAAAGGCGTGAGCCACCTCGCCCTGCCGAGACTCTGAAAAAAAAAAAAAAAAAAAAAAAGGCCGGGCACGGTGGCACTTTGGGACCCTGGAGTTTGCTGTCTCACTGGACAAAAGGAGAGCCATGCTGAGCTCTTCTATTTCGTACTTATTTACCCCTGGCTTAAGCCCCGCTGTGTGAGGACTGAGTAGTGAGTCCCCTTGCATCTGGTTTTGAAAGTCTTATGAGGTCCCTCATCCAGAACTCTGGCTGCAGCAATCCCAGCGGAGGTCCTGAGTCTGCAGACTTGAAGAATAATAGAAACAAGAATTAGGGAAGTGAGTAGGCTTTATTGATTGGGAATCTTATATTGTG
>NW_026661147.1:0-886 GCF_009828535.3 Hylobates moloch | reverse complement strand
TAAAGGCGTGAGCCACCGCGCCCGGCCGAGACTCTGTCTTTAAAAAAGAGGCCGGGCGCGGTGGCACTTTGGGAGGCAGAGGAGGGCGGATCACGACGTCAGGAGTTGGAGACCAGCCTGGCCAACATAGCGAAATCCCGTCTCTACTAAAACTACAAAAAATTAGCCGGGCATGGTGGGGGGCGCCTGTAGTCCCAGCTACTCCGGAGGCTGAGGCAGGAGAATGGCGTGAACTCGGGAGGCGGAGCTTGCAGTGACCCGAGATCTCGCCACTGCACTCCAGCCTGGGTGACAGTGCGAACCTCCGTCTCAAAAAATAAATAAATAAATAAATAAATAAAAGAGAGAGAGAGACAGAGAGAAAAAGTTTATTAATTCAATGCACTTTTATGCCTGTGTTCTTCAATTTGCTTAGGAAACACCCACACTTGAGAGCTGGGACTGTGGCCCTGGTTGGGGACATGAAATATATGGTTTCTTGCAAAAAATAGACACTGAATAATTACGATTTAGTTGAGCTAGAAATCCATTTGGTTTCTTCCATATTTTTCCAAAATTTTCATCCTTTTTTTTTTGAGATGGAGTTTCGCTCTTGTCCCCCAGGCTGGAGTGCAATGGCGCGATCTCAGCACCTGCTGGCAATGGCGGGAGGCTGGGGGACGCTCGCGGGATAGGTACTGGAAGGAGAGGCGCGCGCACAAAAGAATGGGAAGACCTGGCGCGCACAATAGTTGCAGATCCGCCAGTGGATGGCTGAAGATTCCCGCTCTCCTGCTGAGGCGTGGATTGCAGTGAGCCGCGATAGCACCATTGCACTCCAACCTGGGCAACAAGGGCAAAACTTCGTTACACACACACGAAAGAAAGAAAGAAAGAAAGAAAGAAA
>NW_026661146.1:0-2841 GCF_009828535.3 Hylobates moloch | reverse complement strand
TATATATATATATATATATAACGAATGCTTTGCAATGGTTTTTGTTGAGTATTAGAGATACATTTCAGGAAAGTAGTTTTTATATATATATATATATATAACGAATGCTTTGGAATGGTTTTTGTTGAGTATTAGAGATACATTCACAAATGAGCCACAAGACAATTCACCCACAGACACACCGCATCGACTCACTCCCTTGTTGTGTATTTAATCAAATAGCCCATAATAAATTAACAGTGATTGGTTTGGACACCACATACCAAGTTGTTCTAAGTGACCTGGATTGATTTTCATGTGTCGCAATTCATCAGAATGAAGCGGCTTCACAGGCTGGGAGTCCAAATACCCTAACACATTTCTGTTCTCACTTTAACCAGAAAAAGACATTTGGTTTTTCTGCCTCAGGTCCTAAGCCTCACAATTAGTGGGGCTGGAAATGCCACACAAAACCCTCAGATGAATTGGAGATGTTGAAACTGAAAGGCCTTGTGAACAACCGAGGGAAACAAAATAAAGCCGGTGCCCAGGAGAGAAAGATGCACCGTTTAGCTGCATCCCACAGTCCATGGCCTTGCAGACATGTGGGACGTATCCTGTGTGGCTATCCCATGTGGACACATGCAGCTCAGGACTGTGTCACTTTGGAGTGGCTGTGTGTTGCAGCACTTCGGTCAGGCTAAGTGCTGAATATTAGTTACTAGCTAACGTGTATCATTCTTTACAATGTGCTTCTGTTGTCTGCAGTGGGCTGGCATAATTTGATAAATTCCATGTTTTCCTGCAGTTCCTTCTCCACCTATGTCAGCATGGGCTTTCTCTCTCATCCATATTCTTCTTCTGCTCTTAGATTTGCCCCATGATGGTCTTAAGAACCCATGCTTTAAAGTTTCAAGTCAGTTTTGAAAATGTGTGTTTTTTCACTCCTTCCACCAAATGACTCAATGTGGCTTGGGAAATCATGACATCGGTTCTTTTTTTTTTTTTTTTTTTGAGCTGGAGTCTTGCTCTGTCGCCTAGGCTGGAGTGCAGTGGCATGATCTCGGATCACTGCAACCTCCGCCTCCTGGGTTCAAGCGATTCTCTTGCCTCAGCCTCCTGAGTAGCTGATATTACAGGTGCCTGCCACCACGCCTGGCTAATTTTTGCATTTTTTTTTTTTTTTTAGTAGAGATGGGGTTTCATCATGTTAGTCAGGCTGGTCTCGAACTCCTGACCTCATGATCCTCCCACCTCGGCCTCCTAAAGTGCTGGGATTACAGGTGTGAGCCACTGCGCCCGGCCGACATTGGTTCTGTACGTGTCTTCACGTGGGGTGGACACTTCTTTCCTAAAGTTAGGGCATCGGTGGAGCAGGGTAGAATGTCTCCAAGGGAATGACCAACCCCAATGTGGACGTTGGAGGAGTCAGCAGAGGGGCTTTGAAAAAAGATGAATTTGAAGCTTGGTTCTCGTTTTCTCTCACCTCAGGCCAATCACTTCCACTGGCTAATGTTCTGACTACTTCTCTGTGAAACAGAATGGATGATGCTCTTTTCAGACATTTGGTAAGGGTTAATGATAAGACTTAACCTTTTTTGTTTTTGTTTTTGTTTTTGTTTTTTTTTTTTTTTGGAGCACTCTCTATGTTCTGGCCACTGTGCTAGGAAATTCAGCTCATCATCTCATTAGATTCTCAGAACAGATCTATGTGGTGGATACTTACCATCCCCATTTCACAGATGAGGAAGCTGAGATTGAGAGAGAAAATAAAGTCCCTAAAGTGAATTAGATGGTGGAACCAGGAGTCTAACTCCAAAGCCATTTCTCTTAACCAGTCAGCTTGGTAGAGTGGGGAGTATTCAGTTGATGAGTTCCCCCTTTTCCTTTCCTCATGACCCCTCCATCTGATCTTTCTGATGGACATCCTGCCGTGGGGATAAGACATAAGGGTTATTTCTCTCCTCTTCTTTTCTTGACATGGTCTTCCTGTTTGGATAGTTTGGGGTTCATCTTGTTCTGTCTCCGACATAAGAAGATCCTAGTCAAAGAACAAGACGTAGTATCAGTCATATTGCAGATATCATAAAGATTAAAAACCCGTAATGATGGGAACTCAGCATTTAACTAAAGATTTTCACATTAGGAGTGGAGTTTAAACTTTATCAGCCCTTTCATGGCAACAACACGCAGTGACATTCACAGAAGAGCATTTTATAAACGTGGAAATACACACAGTGTCACAGCCTGGGTGAGTCTTCCACACCTGACAAGTAGGTGACCAAATATTCAGAGGTTGATTGTTGGTCCTTCATTCTGTGATCACTCTCTCTTTTTTTTCCTCTTCTAACTCGAAGTTCACATACAGCAGGGTTTGCACATAGCACACATGATGGGTTTGTACTAGAAAGTATGGGTTCAAATCCTGTTTTTGTCGTTTGCAAGCTGTGTTCCCTGAACCTCCATTCACTCATCCATAAAATGGGCCAAATGATCAATAACCCTATAAGGGTTGTTGTGAGGTTTGAACACGAGTCAGTGCGTGGGACTCATTCATGTTAGTTAGGACTTGACAGTCCTTAGAATGCTTAGGTCCCTGGCAAGTGTTTGATAAGTTGTAGCCATTTGAGCATGCTGGGTGCTCAACAGCTGGTCAAGTCAGGTCAGCCTCTGATGCACAAATGAATCGTGGGCATTACCAGCATTTCAGGTTGCATGTGGTGGCTCATGCCTGTAATCCTAGCACTTTGGGAGGCCAAGGCAGAAGGATCACCTGAGCGCAGGAGTTTGAGACCAGCCTTGCCAACATGATGAAACCTCGTCTCTACTAAAAATACAAAAATTAGCTGGGCATGTTGGTGC
>NW_026661145.1:0-2842 GCF_009828535.3 Hylobates moloch | reverse complement strand
TGGTATATGTATAAAATGAAATAATACTCCCTAGTAAGAAAAGAACAATTGATAGATGTAGCAACATGAATAAATCTCAAAAATAGTGATGCTGACTCATCAGAAAGTATATATACTCTATGATTTCATGTATTTGGAAATAAAAACTCACGGTTAGTGACTGAAAGTGGATCAATGGTTGCCTGTGGATGGGATGGGGATAGGCAGGAAAAAGTGAGTAGAAAAAACACAAGAAAACTTTGGTGGTAAAGGTAATGGATATGTTTGCTATTTTAATATGTTGCTGGTTTTATAGAGCTACAAATGCCAAGAATTATCAAAATGTACAATTGAAGTATGTGCAGTTTATTGCATGTAAATAAATCTTTTAAAAATTAACCGATACAAATTGACTTACATGACCAGAAATCTCTTGAAAAACTCTCCTGTTTTCTCCCCTATTTTTATTCTTGCATGCCCTTATAGACTGTGTTAACACATTTCTCATCTTACTGTTCTTTTGTGTCTACATTTCTCCAGGTAAATATAACTATCACCATAATTTCTTGGTTTCTCTTTAGTTCATTAGTAATTATGAGTAATGTATTGAAATGTTAAAGATATGTTCATGCATTCAGAATCCTCTGCTCTCTGATCCACATAATAGTGAATTATGCTATCAACGATTACACAGTGTATTGCTGTTTTTTTTTTTTTTTTTTTGAGACAGAGTCGCACCTGGTTACCCAGGCTGGAATGCAATGGCACATTCTGGGCTCACTGCAACCTCCACCTCCTGGGTTCAAGTGAGTTTCCTGCCTCAGCCTCCTGAGTAGCTGGGATTACAGGCATCTGCCATCATCCCCGGCTAATTTTTGTATTTTTATTGGAGACAGGGTTTCACCATGTTGACCAGGCTGGTCTTGAACCTCTGACCTCAGGTGATCTGCCTGTCTTGGCCCCCCAAATTGCTGGGATTATAAGCATGAGCCACCACACCGAGCCAGAATATTGCTACTTTTGCAAATAGCTTCAATTGACCCTGATCTGGACACAATGAGTTGATCATAGCTTTGTAAAAGAGGATAGCATTGTAAAACTATAAAATCAGACTAATAATAAATAACATAGAATGCTTTCAGTATAAGAAATAATACTATCCTAAGCAAAAATAAATAAATAAATAAAACTGGAGGAATTATATTATCTGACGTCATATTATACTACAGAGTTATAGTAACCAAAAGAGGATGGTACTGGCATAAAAACAGACCCATAGATCAATGGAACAGAATAGAGAACCCAGTAACAAATCTACATACCTACAGTGAACTCATTTTTGACAAAGGTGCCAAGAACATACACTGGTGGGAAATGGTGTTGAAAAAACTGGATATCCATATGCAGAAGAATGAAAACAGACTAGTATCTATCACCAAATACAAAAGTAAAATCAAAGTTGTTTAAAGATGTAAAGCTAAGACCTCGAACTATAAAACTAGTACAAAAAAACTTTGAGGAAAATCTCCAGGACATTGGTCTGTGCGAAAATATCTTGAGCAATACCCCACAAGCACAGGCAACCAAAGCAAAAATGGACAAATGGATCACATTAAGTTAAAAAGCTTCTGTACAGAAAATGATACAATCAACAAAGTTAAGAGACAATCCACAGAATGGGAGAAAATATTTGCAAACTACTCATCTGATAAAGGATTAATAATCAGAATATATAAAAAGCTCAAACAACTCTTTAAGAAACAATCTAATAACCTGGTTAAAAAAAGGGGGGCAAAAGATTTGAATAGATATTTCTCAAAAGAAGACCTACAAATGGCAAACAGGTATAAGAAAAGGTGCTCAATATCACCGATCATCAGAGAAATTCAAGTCAAAACTACAATGAGATATCATCTCACCACAGTTTATATGACTTGTATGCAAAAGACAGGCAATAACAAATGCTAGCAGGGATGCAGAGAAAAGGGAACTCTTGTACACTGCTCCTTGGAATGTAAATTAGTAAAACCACTAAGGTGAACAGTTTGGAGGTTTCTCAATAAACTAAAAGTTGAGCTACCATATGATCTAGCAATCCTAGATGTATACCAAAAATAAAGGAAATCAGTATGTCAAATACGTATCTGCACTCCCGTGTTTGTTGCAGCACTGTTTACAGAGCTAAGATTTGGAAGAAACCTTAGTGTCCATCAACAGATGAATGGATAAAGAAAATGCGTACATATACAAAACAGAGGACTATTCAGCCATAACAAAGAACAAGATCCAGTCATTGTCAGTAACACTGAAGGAACATTATGGATCATTATGTTAAGTGAAATAAGCCAGGCACAGAAAGACAAATGTCACATGTTCTCACTAATTTGTGGAATCTAAAATCAAAACAAACTCACGGACATAGAGAGTATAAGGATGGTTATCAGAGGCTGGGATAGGTAGTGGAGGTGGGGGTTTGTGGGAAGGTGGGGATGGCTAATGGGTATAAAAATAGAGAGTTAATAAGGCCTACTATTTGATAGCACAATAGGGTGACTATATTCAATAATAATTTAATTGTACATTTTGAAATAACTAAGACTGTAATTGAATTTTTTATAACTTGAAGGATAAATGCTTGAGGGGAGGGATACCCCGTTCCCCATGATGTGCTTATTTCACATTGCATGCCTGTATCAAAACATCTCATGGACCCCACATACTATGTACCCACAACACAAACTATGTACCCACAACATTTTTAAACAATCTAATACAATTTTTTAAATGGCACTTACTTTTTGTTACCTTCGACTATCGTAAAATATATTCTATTATTTATGATTAGCCCTGTTTGAAAACAAAT
>NW_026661144.1:0-2842 GCF_009828535.3 Hylobates moloch | reverse complement strand
AGCACTAAGGGGCCTATAGTGGAAAAAGGAATATCTTCAAATAAAAACTACACAGCAGCATTCTGTGAAATACCTTTTTGTTCAGTGCATTCAACTAGCAGAGTTGAAGCTTACTTTTGATAGAGCAGTTCTGAAACACTCTTTCTGTAGAAACTGCAAGTAGACATTCTGAGCGCTAAGGGGCTTATAGTGGAAAAAGGAATATCTTCAAATAAAAACTACACAGAAGCATTTTGTGAAACTTCTTTCTGTTCTCTGCATTCAACTAACGGGGTTGAAGCTTACTTTTCATTGAGCAGTTCTGAAACACTGTTTCTGTAGAAACCGCATGGGGACATTCGGAGCCCTAAGGGGCCTATAGTGGAAAAGGAATATCTTCAAATAAAAACTACACAGAGGCATTCTGTGAAACATCTTTCTGTTCTGTGCATTCAACTACCAGAGTTGAAGCTTATTTTTGATAGAGCAGTTGTGAAACACTCTTTCTGTAGAAACTGCAAGGGGACATTCGGAGCGCTAAGGGGCCTATAGTGGAAAAACGAATATCTTCAAATAAAAACTACACAGAAGCATTCTGTGAAACTTCTTTCTGTTCTGTGCATTCAACTAGCAGAGTTGAAGCCTACGTTTGATAGAGCAGTTCTGAAACACTCTTTCTGTAGAAACTGCAAGTGGAGATTCTGACCGCTAAGGGTATTATAGTGGAAAAAGGAATATCTTCAAAGGAAAACTACACAGAAGCATTCTGTGAAACTTCTTACTGTTCTGTGCATTCAACTAACAGAGTTGAAGCTTACTTTTGATTGAGCAGTTCTGCAACACTGTTTCTGTAGAAACTGCAAGGGGACATTCGGAGCACAAAGGGGCCTATAGTGGAAAAAGGAATATCTTCCAATAAAAACTACACAGAAGAATTCTGTGAAACTTCTTTCTCTTCTGTGCATTCAACTAAGAGAGTTGAAGCTTACTTTTGATAGAGCAGTTCTGAAACACTCTTTCTGTAGAAACTACAAGGGGACATTCGGACCGCTAAGGGACCTACAGTAGAAAAAGTTATATCTTCAAATAAAAACTACACAGAAGCATTCTGTGAAACTTCTTTCTGCTCTGTGCATTCAACTAACACTGTTGAAGCTTACTTTTCATAGAGCAGTTCTGAAACACTCTCTTTGTAGAAACTGCAAGTGGATATTCTGAGCGCTAAGGGTATTATAGTGGAAAAAGTAGTATCTTAAAACAAAAACTACCCAGGAGCATTCTGTGCAACTTCTTTCTGTTCTGTGCATTCAACTAACAGAGTTGAAGATTAATTTTGATTGAGCAGTTCTGAAACACTCTTTCTGTAGAAACTACTAGTAGACATTCTGAGCGCCAATTGGCTTATAGTGCAAAAAGGAATATCTTCAAATAAAAACTACACAGAAGCATTCTGTGAAACTTCTTTCTGTTCTGTGCATTCAACTAACAGATTTGAAGCTTACTTTTGATAGAGCAGTTCTGAAACACTCTTTCTGTAGAAACTGCAAGTGCACATTCTGAGCGCTACGGGTATTATAGAGGAAAAAGGAATATCTTCAAACAAAAACTACACAGAAGCATTCTGTGCAGTTTTTGTTTGAAGATATTGTTCTGTGCATTCAACTAACAGATTTGAAGCTTACTTTTGATAGAGCAGTTCTGAAACACTCTTTCTGTAGAAACTGCAAGTGCACATTCTGAGCGCTACGGGTATTATAGAGGAAAAAGGAATATCTTCAAACAAAAACTACACAGAAGCATTCTGTGCAACTTCTTTCTGTTCTGTGCATTCAACTAACAGAGTTGAAGATTAGTTTTGATTGAGCAGTTCTGAAACACTCTTTCTGTAGAAACTGGAAGAGGATCTTTTGAGCACTAGGGGGCCTTTAGTGGAAAAAGGAATATCTTCAAATAAAAACTACACAGAAGCATTCTGTGAAAGTTCTTACTGTTCTGTGCATTCAACTAACAGAGTTGAAGCATAGTTTTGATTGAGCAGTTCTGAAGCTCTGTTTCTGTAGAAACTGCAAGGGGACATTCAGAGAACTAAGGGTCCTATAGTGGAAAAAGGAATATGTTCAAATAAAAACTACACAGAAGCCTTCTGTGAAACTCCTTTCTGTTCTGTGCATTCAACTAAGAGAGTTGAAGCTTACTTTTGATAGAGCAGTTCTGAAACACTCTTTCTGTAGAAACTGCAGGTAGACATTATGAGCGCTAAGGGGCTTATAGTGGAACAAGGAATATCTTCAAATAAAAACTACACAGAAGCATTTTGTGAAACTTCTTTCTGCTCTGTGCATTCAACTAACGGAGTTGAAGCTTACTTTTGATTGAGCAGTTCTGAAAAACTGTTTCTGTAGAGACTGCATGGGGACATTCGGAGCACTAAGGGGCCTATAGTGGAAAAAGGAATATCTTCAAATAAAAACTACACAGAAGCATTCTGTGAGACATCTTTCTGTTCTGTGTATTCAACTACCAGAGTTGAAGCTTACTTTTGATAGAGCAGTTGTGAAACACTGTTTCTCTAGAAACTGCAAGGGGACTTTCGGAGCCCTAAGGGGCCTATAGCGGAAAAAGGAATATCTTCAAATAAAAACTACACAGAAGGATTCTGTGAAACTTCTTTCTGTTCTGTGCATTCAACTAGCAGAGTTGAAGCTTACTTTTGATAGAGCAGTTCTGAAACACTCTTTCTGTAGAAACTGCAAGTGGACATTCTGAGCGCTAAGGGTACTATAGTGGAAAAAGGAATATCTTCAAACAAAAACTATACAGAAGCATTCTGTGCAACTTCTTTCTGTTCTGTGCATTCAACTAG
>NW_026661143.1:0-2842 GCF_009828535.3 Hylobates moloch | reverse complement strand
TATTCTTTTTTCTCTAAACTTCTCTTCTCGCTTCATTTCATTCATTTGATCTTCAATCACTGATACCCCTTCTTCCACTTGATCAAATCAGCTACTGAAGCTTGTGCATGTGTCACATAGTTCTCGTGCCACGGTTTTCAGCTCCATCAGGTCATTTAAGGTTTTCTCTACGCTGTTTATTATAGTTAGCCATTTGTCTAAACTTTTTTCAAGGTTTTTGGCTTCTTTGTGATGGGTTTGAACATCCTCCTTTAGCTTGGAGAACTTTGTTATTACCGATCATGTGAAGCCTTCTTCTCTCAACTCGTCAAAGTCATTCTCCGTCCAGCTTTGTTCTGTTGCTGACAAGCAGCTGTGTACCTCTGGAGGAGAAGAGGTGCTCTGATTTTTAGAATTTTCAGCTTTTCTGCTCTGTTTTTTCCCCATCTTTCTGGTTTTATCTACCTTTGGTCTTTGATGATAGTGACGTACGGATGGGGTTTTGGTGTGGATGTCCTTTCTGTTTGTTAGTTTTCCTTCTAACAGTCAGGACCCTCAGCTGCAGGTCTGTTGGAGTTTGCTGGAAGTCCACTCCAGATCCTTTTTGCCTGGGTATCACCAGTGCAGGCTGTAGAACAGCAAATATTACAGAACAGCAAATGTTGCTGCCTGATCCTTCCTCTGGAAGCTTCGTCTCAGAGGGGCACCTGGCTGTATGAGGTGTCAGTTGGCCCCTACTGGGAAGTGTCTCCCAGTTAGGCTACTCAGGGGTTGGGGACCCACTTGAGGAGGCAGTCTGTCTGTTCTCAGATCTCAAACTCTGTAATGGGAGAACCACTACTCTCTTCAAAGCTGTCAGACAGGGACGTTTACGTCTGCAGAGGTTTCTGCTGCCTTTTGTTCAGTTATGCCCTGCCCCCAGAGGTGGAGTCTACAGAGGCAGGCAGGCCTCCTTCAGCTGCCGTGGGCTCCACCCAGTTCGAGCTTCCTGGCCACTATGATTACCTACTCAAGCCTCAGCAATGGCAGACACCCCTCCCCCAGCCTCACTGCCGCCTTGCAGTTTGATCTCCGACTGCTGTGCTAACAGTGAGCGAAGCTCTGTAGGTGTGGGACCCTCCAAGTCAGGCGTGGGATATAATCTCCTAGTGTGTTGTTTGCTAAGACCGTTGGAAAAGCACAGTATTAGGGTGGGAGTGTCCCAATTTTCCAGGTACCGTCTGTCACGGCTTCCATTGGCTTGGAAAGGGAATTCCCCAACCTCTTGTGCTTCCCGGGTGAGGCGATGCCCTGCCCTGCTTCTGCTCACAGTCCGTGGGCTGCACCCACTGTCCGACAAGCCCCAGTGAGATGAACCCGGTACCTCAGTTGGAAATGCAGAAATCACCCGTCTTCTGCGTCGCTCACACTGGGAGCTGTAGACTGGAGCTGTTCCTACTCGGCCATCTTGGAACTTCTCCGAAATTTATTTTATTAAAGGGACTCCAGTGAAATTCATATTAAATTTTATAGTACAGCAAAGAGTATTTATAATCTTTAAATTTGTTTTAAAAACAATATGTGCTTTAGGAAAAAAGTTCTAGATAAGACCAAACAAAAACACATATATACATTATTTAAATCATTATTTAATAATAAAAACACAAAAATAAAACTTATTTTTATAATAATTTGTTACATTTCCAAAATGTTTTTGAAACTGTATCTTAATTTAAAAACTATACACGGGGAGCCAAGATGGCCGAATAGGAACAGCTCCAGTCTCCAGCTCCCAGCCCGAGTGACACAGAAGACGGGTGATTTCTGCATTTCTGCTTGAGGTACCGGTTTCATCTCACTAGGGAATGCCAAACAGTGGGTGCAGGACAGTTGGTGCAGCGTACTGTGCGCAAGCCAAAGCAGGGCGAGGCACTGCCTCACTCGGGAAGCGCAAGGGGTCAGGGAGTTCCCTTTCCTAGTCAAAGAAAGGGGTAACAGACAGCACCGGGAATATCAGGTCAGTCCCACCCTAATACTGCGCTTTTCCAACGGGCCTGGAAAACGGCACACTAGGAGATTGTGTCCGGCACCTGGCTCGGAGGGTCCTATACCCACAGAGTCTCGCTGATTGCTAGCACAGAAGTCTGAGATCAAGCTGCAAGGCGGCAGCGAGGCTGGGGGAGGGGCCCCTGCCATTGCCCAGGCTTGCTTAGGTAAACAAAGCAGCCAGGAAGCCCGAACTGGGTGGAGCCCACCACAGCTCAAGGAGGCCTGCCTGCCTCTGTAGGCTCCACCTCTGGGGGCAGGGCACAGACAAACAAAAACTCAGCAGGAACCTCCACAGACTTAAATGTCCCTGTCTGACTGACAGCTTTGAAGAGAGTAGTGGTTCTCCCAGCACGCAGCTGGAGATCTGAGAACGGACAGACTGCCTCCTAAAGTGGGTCCCTCACCCCTGAGCAGCCTAACTGAGAGGCACCCCCCAGTAGGGACAGACTGACACCTCATTCGGCTGAGACAAAACTTCCAGAGGAACTATCAGACAGCTGAATTTGTGGTCTCACGAAAATCCGCTGTTCTGCAGCCACCGCTGCTGACACCCAGCCAAACAGGGTCTGGAGTGGACCTCTAGTAAACTCCAACAGACCTGCAGCTGAGGGTCCTGTCTGGTAGAAGGAAAACTAACAAACAGAAAGGACATCCACACCAAAAACCCATCTGTACATCACCATTATCAAAGACCAAAAGTAGATAAAACCACAAAGATGGGGAAAAAACAGAGCAGAAAAACTGGAAACTCTAAAAAGCAGAGCACCTCTCTTCCTCCAAAGGAACGCAGTTCCTCACCAGCAACGGAACAAAGCTGGATGGAGGATGACTTTGA
>NW_026661142.1:0-2842 GCF_009828535.3 Hylobates moloch | reverse complement strand
TATTTTTAGTAGAGACAGGGTTTCACCATGTTGGCCAGGCTGGTCTCGAACTCCTGACCTCAGGTAATCCACCCACCTTGGCCTCCTAAAGTGCTGGGATTACAGGCGTGAGCCACTACACGTGGCCAATAAAAAGGTTTTAAAATGTATTAATGAAAATATAAATCTCCAGGGTGTGGAGATATTATCACCTTTATATTTAGAATGTTCTTTTTCTTTTTCTTTTGTTTTTTGAGACAGGGTCTCCCTCTGTCGCCCAGGCTGGAGTGCAGTGGCACGATCTTGACTCACTGCAACTTCCACCTCCCAGACTCAAGTGATCCTCTCACCTCAGCCTCCTGAGTAGCTGGGACTACAGGCAAGCCACCATGCCCAGCTAATCTTTGTATTTTTTGTGGAGATGGGGTTTCACTATATTGGCCAGGCTGATCTCAAACTCCTAGACTCAAGCTATCCACCTGTCTCGGCCTCTAAAAGTGCTAGGACAGGCATGAGCCACGACGTCTGGCCTAGAATGTTATTTTTCATACTATATTCATGAATAGTGACAGGAGAGCACAGTGGAGACAACTATCTGCTCCATATATATTAACTTAAATACCACATTAATCCTGCTGAAAAATAACATTGGAAAGTTGACATAATAAGCAATCACTTTGTGATAACTAACTTGTTCTTTTTTTTTTTTATTTGAGATGGAGTTTTGCTCTTGTTGCCCAGGCTGGAGTGCAGTGGTGCAATCTCGGCTCACTGCAACCTCTGCCTCCTGGGTTCCAGCGATTCTCCTGCCTCAGCCTCCCAAGTAGCTGGGATTACAGGCGCCCATCACCACACCCAGCTAATTTTTTGTATTTTTGGTAGAGATGCGGCTTCATCATATCAGCCAGGCTGGTCTCAAACTCCTGACCTGAGATGATCCACCCACTTCTGCCTCTCAAAGTGCAGCGATTACAGGCGTGAGCCACTGCACCCGGTCGTGATAACTAACTTCTATGACACCTGTCATTAATTCTAGCCTTCGAGCAGGGCGTGGTGGCTCACGCCTGTAATCCCAGAACTTTGGGAGGCCGAGGCGGGCGGATCACAAGGTCAGAAGATCGAGATCATCCTGGCTAACACAGTGAAACCCCGTCTCTACTAAAAATACAAAAAATTAGCCAGGCGTCGTGGCGGGCGCCTGTAGTCCCAGCTGCTAGGGAGACTGAAGCAAGAGAATGGCGTGAACCCGGGAGGCAGAGTTTGCAACGAGCGGAGATCGCACCGCTAGACTCCAGCCTGGGCGACAGAGCGAGACTCCGTCTCAAAAAATAAATAAATAAATAAATAAATAAATAAATAAATAAATAAATAAAACTCTAGCCTTCAAATCGCAAAATGCATGTTTGTAAAGCATTCAAGCAAATAATATGAAGGTAATTTTAAAAGTGTTATTTTTATATATTTTTTAATTATACTTTAAGTTCTAGGGTACATGTGCACAACGTGCAGGTTTGTTACATAGGTATACATGTGCCATGTTGGTTTGCTGCACCCATCAACTCGTCATTTACATTAGGTGTTTCTCCTAATGCTATCCCTCCCCCAGCCCCCCACCCCCCGACAAGCCCCAGTGTGTAATGTTCCCTGCCCTGTGTCCAAGTGGTCTCATTGTTTAATTCCCACCTGAGTGAGACTATGCAGTGTTTTGTTTTCTGTCCTTGTGATAGTTTGCTGAGAATGATGGTTTCCAGCTTCATCCATGTCCCTGCAAAGGACATGAACTCATCATTTTCTATGGTTGCATAGTATTCCATTGCATATATGTGCCACATTTTCTTAATCCAGTCTATCATTGATAGGCATTTGGGTTGGTTCCAAGACTTTGCTATTGTGAATAGTGCCACAATAAACATACGTGTGCATGTGTCTTTATAGCAGCATGATTTATAATCCTTTAGGCATATACCCAGTAATGGAATCACTGAGTCAAATGGTATTTCTAGTTCTAGATCCTTGAGGAATCGCCACACTGTCTTCCACAATGGTTGAACTAATTTACACTCCCACCAACAGTGTAAAAGTGTTCCTATTTCTCCACATCCTCTCCAGCATCTGTTTCCTGACTTTTTAATAATCGCCATTCTAACTGGCGTAAAAGCGTTATTTCGGCCGGGTGCGGTGGCTCACACCTGTAATCCCAGCTCTTTGGGAGGCTGAGGTGGGCGGATCATGAGGTCAGGAGATAGAGACCATCCTGGCTAACACGGTGAAACCTCGTCTCTTCTAAAAAATAGAAAAAATTAGCCGGGCATGGTGGTAGGCCCCTGTAGTCCCAGCTACCGGGGAGGTTGAGGCAGGAGAATGGCGTGAACTCGGGAGGCAGAGCTTGCAGTGAGCCAAGATCGTGCCACTGTACTCCAGCCTGGGCAACAGAGTGAGACTCTACCTCAAAAAAAAAAAAGCGTCATTTCATAATATAATATGACAACAATAAAATACTATTAGAAAGTAGAACTGGAGCAGGCCGGATACAGTGGCTCATGCCTGTAATCCTAGCACTTTGGGAGGCCGAGGCCGGTGGATCACTTGAGGTCAGGAGTTCGAAACCAGCCTGGCCAACATGGCAAAACTCTGTCTCTACTAAAAATACAAAAATTAGCTGGGCATGGTGGTGGGCACCTATAATCCCAGCTACTAGGGAGGTTGAGGCGGGAGAATTGCTTGAACCCGGGGGGCGGAAGTTGCAGTGAGCTGAGATTATGCCATTTGACTCCAGCCTTGGAGAAAGAGCAAAACTCCATCTCAAAAAAAAAAAAGAAAGTAGAACTGGAGCAAAAAAGCAAGAATACCAACATCATTAAAG
>NW_026661141.1:0-2843 GCF_009828535.3 Hylobates moloch | reverse complement strand
TGGTATATGTATAAAATGAAATAATACTCCCTAGTAAGAAAAGAACAATTGATAGATGTAGCAACATGAATAAATCTCAAAAATAGTGATGCTGACTCATCAGAAAGTATATATACTCTATGATTTCATGTATTTGGAAATAAAAACTCACGGTTAGTGACTGAAAGTGGATCAATGGTTGCCTGTGGATGGGATGGGGATAGGCAGGAAAAAGTGAGTAGAAAAAACACAAGAAAACTTTGGTGGTAAAGGTAATGGATATGTTTGCTATTTTAATATGTTGCTGGTTTTATAGAGCTACAAATGCCAAGAATTATCAAAATGTACAATTGAAGTATGTGCAGTTTATTGCATGTAAATAAATCTTTTAAAAATTAACCGATACAAATTGACTTACATGACCAGAAATCTCTTGAAAAACTCTCCTGTTTTCTCCCCTATTTTTATTCTTGCATGCCCTTATAGACTGTGTTAACACATTTCTCATCTTACTGTTCTTTTGTGTCTACATTTCTCCAGGTAAATATAACTATCACCATAATTTCTTGGTTTCTCTTTAGTTCATTAGTAATTATGAGTAATGTATTGAAATGTTAAAGATATGTTCATGCATTCAGAATCCTCTGCTCTCTGATCCACATAATAGTGAATTATGCTATCAACGATTACACAGTGTATTGCTGTTTTTTTTTTTTTTTTTTTGAGACAGAGTCGCACCTGGTTACCCAGGCTGGAATGCAATGGCACATTCTGGGCTCACTGCAACCTCCACCTCCTGGGTTCAAGTGAGTTTCCTGCCTCAGCCTCCTGAGTAGCTGGGATTACAGGCATCTGCCATCATCCCCGGCTAATTTTTGTATTTTTATTGGAGACAGGGTTTCACCATGTTGACCAGGCTGGTCTTGAACCTCTGACCTCAGGTGATCTGCCTGTCTTGGCCCCCCAAATTGCTGGGATTATAAGCATGAGCCACCACACCGAGCCAGAATATTGCTACTTTTGCAAATAGCTTCAATTGACCCTGATCTGGACACAATGAGTTGATCATAGCTTTGTAAAAGAGGATAGCATTGTAAAACTACAAAATTAGACTAATAATAAATAACATAGAATGCTTTCAGTATAAGAAATAATACTATCCTAAGCAAAAATAAATAAATAAATAAAACTGGAGGAATTATATTATCTGACATCATATTATACTACAGAGTTATAGTAACCAAAAGAGGATGGTACTGGCATAAAAACAGACCCATAGATCAATGGAACAGAATAGAGAACCGAGTAACAAATCTACATACCTACAGTGAACTCATTTTTGACAAAGGTGCCAAGAACATACACTGGTGGGAAATGGTGTTGAAAAAACTGGATATCCATATGCAGAAGAATGAAAACAGAGTAGTATCTATCACCAAATACAAAAGTAAAATCAAAGTTGTTTAAAGATGTAAAGCTAAGACCTCGAACTATAAAACTAGTACAAAAAAACTTTGAGGAAAATATCCAGGACATTGGTCTGTGCGAAAATATCTTGAGCAATACCCCACAAGCACAGGCAACCAAAGCAAAAATGGACAAATGGATCACATTAAGTTAAAAAGCTTCTGTACAGAAAATGATACAATCAACAAAGTTAAGAGACAATCCACAGAATGGGAGAAAATATTTGCAAACTACTCATCTGATAAAGGATTAATAATCAGAATATATAAAAAGCTCAAACAACTCTTTAAGAAACAAT
The DNA here is from genome assembly GCF_009828535.3 of Hylobates moloch. Lineage (NCBI taxonomy): Eukaryota > Metazoa > Chordata > Mammalia > Primates > Hylobatidae > Hylobates > Hylobates moloch. Next base: position 1,099 of record NW_026661141.1, on the reverse strand, counting down.
CTAATAACCTGGTTAAAAAAAGGGGGGCAAAAGATTTGAATAGATATTTCTCAAAAGAAGACCTACAAATGGCAAACAGGTATAAGAAAAGGTGCTCAATATCACCGATCATCAGAGAAATTCAAGTCAAAACTACAATGAGATATCATCTCACCACAGTTTATATGACTTGTATGCAAAAGACAGGCAATAACAAATGCTAGCAGGGATGCAGAGAAAAGGGAACTCTTGTACACTGCTGCTGGGAATGTAAATTAGTAAAACCACTAAGGTGAACAGTTTGGAGGTTTCTCAATAAATTAAAAGTTGAGCTACCATATAATCTAGCAATCCTAGATGTATACCAAAAATAAAGGAAATCAGTATGTCAAATATATATCTGCACTACCGTATTTGTTGCCCAGCACTGTTTACAAAGCTAAGATTTGGAAGAAACCTTAGTGTCCATCAACAGATGAATGGATAAAGAAAATGGGTACATATACACAACAGAGGACTATTCAGCCATAACAAAGAACAAGATCCAGTCATTGTCAGTAACATTGATGGAACATTATGGATCATTATGTTAAATGAAATAAGCCAGGCACAGAAAGACAAATGTCACATGTTCTCACTAATTTGTGGAATCTAAAATCAAAACAAACTCACGGACATAGAGAGTATAAGGATGGTTATCAGAGGCTGGGAAAGGTAGTGGAGGTGGGGGTTTGTGGGAAGGTGGGGATGGCTAATGGGTATAAAAATAGAGAGTTAATAAGGCCTATTATTTGATAGCACAATAGGGTGACTATATTCAATAATAATTTAATTGTATATTTTGAAATAAGTAAGACTGTAATTGAATTTTTTATAACTTGAAGGATAAATGCTTGAGGGGAGGGATACCCCATTCTCCATGATGTGCTTATTTCACATTGCATGCCTGTATCAAAACATCTCATGGACCCCACATACTATGTACCCACAACACATACTATGTACCCACAACATTTTAAACAATCTAATACAATTTTTTAAATGGCACTTACTTTTTGTTACCTTCAACTATTGTAAAATATATTCTATTATTTATGATTAGCCCTGTTTGAAAACAAAT
>NW_026661140.1:0-2844 GCF_009828535.3 Hylobates moloch | reverse complement strand
TTGTTTTTTTCAACTTCTTGGAAAATACTCTACTTCTAGGCCGGGCACAGTGGCTCATGCGTATAATCCCAGTACTTTGGGAGGCCGAGGAGGGCAGATCACCTGAGGTCAGGAGTTCGAGACCAGCCTGGCCAAAATATTAAAATCCCCCTCTCTACTAAAAACACAAAAATTAGCTGGATGTGGTGGTGCATGGCAGTAATCCCAGCTACCCGGGAGGCTGAGGCAGGAGAATTGCTTGAACCTGGGAGGCGGAAGTTGCAGTGAGCCGGGATTGTGCTACTGTACTCCAGCCTGGGCAATACTCCGTCTCAAAAAAAAAAAAAGACTGGTGACAGAGACTCGACTCTTCATTCCTTACATTAATAGTTTGAATGCTTATCAACAGAGCTGCATGAATCAATCTAGCTGGGGCACACATATATATTCTACTAATTCATTTGGTAGGTGTTGTCCTAATCTGTGAATCTCCTTTGAATTCTCCTCTTGGCAGACAGAGTTTCGTTTTAAAGGGACAAGATAATCGCTAAAGCTCCAAAATGCTCTGTTTTCCTCCCTCCTGTCTTCCTTGTCTTCCGTCTCTTTATGAGTCTAGATCAAGAGCTGTAATGTTCCCTAGAAAAAGTCACTGAAGGTATTAGCTCCTTCTTCATTCATTTTCCTTCCTTTTCAAACTTGTGTAAATCATAGGAACTGCTTGAGCTCATTTCCAGGGGTTGACTTTTAAAGTGGAAGAACTTGTGGCACTTTCCTCTGTCGCAGATGCACAATCTAAACATTAAGTCAAATGCCTTAGAAAGCCTAAAATGAGCATGAAATAAAAATATTTACTCATAATCCCTTCTCCTTTGATCTTGCTTGAATTTTTCCCTTGACTTGAGTTCCCATGAGGCAACGAGGCTCCAAGCCAAATACAGTGAGGTTATGAAGAGCAAGAGAAAAAGACTGGCAAATCAGTGCTTCCATCAAAGCTGTTATTCACTGTCTGAGTGTCTGTGAGTGGAATCAAAGGCCAAATAAAAATCCAAGAAATGAACAACTTTTTTTTTCTTTAATTAAAAGGAAATCTAAATTCTGCCACAAATACCAAAGTATACTCTGATAGAAGGAAATCAAGGACAGTTTTCATGGGCTCTGTGGCTTAGTTGGTTAAAGTGTCTGTCTAGTAAACAGGATGATCCTGGGTTCAAATCCCAGCATGGGCCTTGACTGGCAACGTGGGCAGGCCTTCCTGCCCACTGTCTTAAAACTTGAGATTTTCTTCTGTTCCTTTCTACCATCAGGGATCCTCCGCCCCTGATTTTGGATGTAATAGGTGGTATCCAAAGGCTTTGGAAACAAACTGGAACTGTACATCCTCCCAACATAGGACTACATAAAAATAGCAAAGAGCTGGACGATAATTATAGTATCCTGCCTTTTTTTTTTTTTTTTTGCTTAAAAAAAGATAAGCCATATCTTCCATTGGGATTTTCTGTGCAATGTCGTTTCAAGTATTCCGATTTTATATAAAGAGATAAGAACAATGAATTGAAGTTTAGACAGGGAATGTATACTGTGGGCATGGATTTTAATATAGTACTGGCCAGTGCTCTTGTTATTATAATTCAACGATAGGTATGTGAAGAATTAGAATGTCTTCAATTCTCCAAATTTGTAAAATGTCAATTATGAATTATCTGTAATTATGAATGCCGATTATATATACTACAATTATATGTATATGAATGTCTATTTAATATTGATGAAGGCCAGCTATATAATTTACAGGCCCAGTGCAAAATGAAAATACAGGGCCCCTTATTCAAAAAGCAGGGGCAAGTGTCATCAAAGGTGCTAAAATACAAAGCTTTTCCCTTTCAGTCGCTCTTTGTTCGGCCTGTCATGGTATTTTTCATTTTCTGTCTAATGTCACTCTAATTAAGAAAAAATAGAATAAAATTGTAAGAATCAAAATGAATTTTACAGTTCATCTTTATTTCACACATCAAAATTCATGGGGCATTGCGATTGCCTTATTACATATGGAGAAGCAAAGGAAATCAGACATGAAATTCCTTTGCTCGTGTGCCATGTTCTTTTGCTCCCCCAAATATCAATTACTAAACATAAATTAAGAGACGCAGTTCATATGAAATTTTAAGACTGCAAAGGTAGATCGCTGGTAGATTCTCCTCTGAAAAGGAAAACTTGCCAAAACCCAGAATTGAACAAATGTCCTTTAGATGTTCAGTCTAATGCCCTCCTAACCGAGCTATCTCAGCTTACTGCAGACTAGAAACTTTATTCAATTTCTCTTTCAATACTCCGATTGTTTCCAACTTTTTAGCTTTCAGGTTTCTTAAGTGCTTTTATTATACAATGTATTTACCCACTAAGAAAGGCTTAGAACTTATTGACTCCTATGTGTGGTGGCTGAATAGAATTCCTTGGCAGTGTGGGATGGATATGGGGAGGAGGGAGACAGAAGATAAGTGACAGGAATTAAGAAAAAAAAAAAACTTCCTGCCCTTCCACATCCTGTTGGTTGAGCCAGACACAACAAAGAAAATTTTAAAAATAATAATAAAAATAAAAAATAAAATGTGGTGGCGTTGTTTGTTTTTCTCTTCTTTTTGTCTTTGATAATCTTTAAAGATGTGGAGAATTGGAACCCAAGGTTAATTTCCGTTAATATGTGGTCAGGTTTCTGTCTCCTAGTGATGATTTCGAGTGATCTATTAATCCTTTGTTTTATCCTCTTCCATCTAGTCTTTGCCATAGTCTTTTGCCCTGGGTGGTGCAGAAGTTTATGGCGTACAAATGGAGTAGCACTAAAGGGAGTCCTTTGGATCATGTATACAA
>NW_026661139.1:0-2845 GCF_009828535.3 Hylobates moloch | reverse complement strand
CATTCCATTCCATTCCATTCCATTCCATTCCATTCCATTCCATTCCAATGCATTCTTTCCATTCCATTCCATTCCATTCCAATGCATTCTTTCCATTCCATTCCATTCCATTCCAATGCATTCTTTCCATTCCATTCCATTCCATTCCATTGCATTCCATTCCATTCCACTCCACTTAACTATAGTACAATCCACTCAGTTTCACTCCACTCCATTCCACTCCACTCCACTCTATCCCATTCCATCAAATTCCATTCCAATCCATTCCACTCCACTCCACTCCACTCCACTTGACTCCACTACACTCCATTCCATTCCATCGCATTCCATTCCTCTCGATTCCACTCCACTCCTCTCAACTCCATTCCATTCCATTGTACGCCCTTTCATTCTACTCCATTCCTTTCCATTCCTTTCTTACAAGAGGATATCACTCTGTCACCCAGGCTGGAGTGCAGTGGGACCATCTCAACTCACATTTCCTTTCACCATTCCATTTCATTTCACTCCATTGCATTCCATTCCGTTGCATTCCATTCCATTCCATTCCATTCCATTCCATTCTGTTCATTTCCTTTCCATTGCATTCAATTCCATTCCTATGTGTTCCATTCCATTTTATTCCTTTCCATTCTATTCCATTCCATCTCATTCCATTCTATTCCATTCAATTCCACTCCATGCCACTCCACTCCAATATAGTCCACACTACTCCATTCCAATCCACTCCACATCATTCCACTCCACTCCCCTCCACTCCACTCAACTTCATTCCATTCCATCCCATTCCATTCCAGTCCATTCCACTCCAATCCACTCCACTCCATTTGAATCCACTCCACTCCACTCGACTCCACTCCACTCCACTCCAGTCCATTCCGTTTCCTACCACTCCATTCCATTCCATTTCTTTCTTTTGACAGGATCTCACTCTGTCACCCAGGCTGGAGTGCAATGGCACAGTCTCAGCTCACATTTCATTTCACCATTCCATTCCATTCCATTCCACTCCATTCTATTCCATTCCATTCCACTCCATTCCACTCCATTCCATTCCACTCCATTCCACTACACTTCACTCCACTGCACTCCACTCCATTCCATTCCTTTCTCTTCCATTCCATTCCATCCCATTCCATTCCATTCCATTCCATCCCATCCCATCCCATCCCGTCCCATCCCATCCCATCCCATCCCATCCCATCCCATTCCATTCCATTCCATTCCATTCCATTCCATCCCATTCCATTCTGCTCCCATCAGTTCCACAGCACTCGATTCCATTCCATTCCTTTCTTTTGACAGGATCTGATTCTGTCACCGAGGCTGGAGTGCAGTGACACAATCTCGGCTGACATTTCATTTCATTATTCCACTTCATTCCGTTCCTTTACATTCCATTAAATTCCACTCCACTCCACTCCACTGCACTCCACTCTACTCCACTCCATTCCATTCCAGTCTATTCCACTACACTCCATTCCTCTCCAATCACCTCCATTTCATTCCATTCCATTCCATTCCATTCCGTTCCATTCCATTCCATTACTTTATATTCCATTCCAATCCACTCCACTGCACTCAACTCGTCTGTACTCCACTCTATTCCACTACACATCGTTTCACTCCACTGCACTCCACTCAACACCACTACATTCCATTCCATCCCTTTCCTTTCCTCTCCATTCTACTCCACTTCACTCCAGTACACTGCACTCCAATCCATTCCATTCCATCCCATTTTATTCAACTGCTTTCCACTCCAGCCCAATCCACTCTACTACACTACACGCCACTCCACTCCATTCCATTCCATTCCATTCCATTCCATTCTATTCCTTTCCATTCTATTCCATTCCACTACATTGCATTCTATTCATTTCTTTTGACAGGATCCCACTATCTCACTAAGGCTGGAGTGCAGTATTAGAATCATAGCTCACGTTTCACTTCACCATTCCATTCCATTCCATTCCATTCCATTCCATTATATTCTACTCCACTGTACTCCACACAAATGTACTCCTCTCCATTCCATTCCTTTCTAATCTATTCCACTCCACTCCACTCCACTCTATTGCATTCCATTCCATCCCATTCAATTCCACTCCGTTCTACACCACTCCACTCCACTTCTCTCCTCTCCACTGCATCCCACTCTATCCCATTCCATTCCACTCCACTCCACTCCTTTCCACTCAACTCCACACCACACCACTCCACTCCATTCAATTCCTTCCCATTTCATTCCACTTCATTCCACTCCACTCCACTCCACTCCACTCCATTACCTTCTATACTTTTCCATTCCACTCTACTCAACTTCATTCCATTCCATTCCTCTCCATTCCTTTCCATTTCTTTCCTTCGAGAGGATCTCACTCTGTCACCCAGGCTGGAGTTCACTGGCACAATCAGAGCTCATATTTCATTTCACCATTTCATTCCATTCCACTTTGTTCCATTCAATTCTATTCCAATCCACTCCACTCCACTCCAATCCATTCCATTCCACTCCATTCCACTCCACTCCACTCATTTTCACTGCATCCCATTCCATCCCATTCCATTCAACTGCATTCCACTCCACTCCACTCCACTCCATTCCATTCACTTCCAGTACATTCCATTCCATACCTTTCTTTGGACAGGATGTTACTCTGTCACCAAAGTTTGGGTGCAGTGGCATAATCTCAGCTAACATTTCCTTTCAGCATTCCATTCTATTGCATTCCATTACTTTCCATTCCATTGCATTCCATTCCATTCCTGTCCATTCCATTCCATTCCATTCCATTCCATTCCATTCCATTCCATTCCAATGTATCCCATTCCATTCCATTCC
>NW_026661138.1:0-2846 GCF_009828535.3 Hylobates moloch | reverse complement strand
AATAAATAAATAAATAAATAAATAAATAAATAAATAAATATTAAAAGTCTGGAACCCTTTGATTGGGAGACAGGGTGGGGTGACTCATGTGGGTAGATTACCCGCTGTATGAAGATTTTTATGTTTTGGAAATCTGCCTTCTAGCTGTGTCAGATTTGTGGAGGGGGGATGACGATTCTGAAAAGAAGGCAGGTAAAACTGAAGGAAACAGGAACGCTTTTACATTGCTGGTGGAAATGCAAGTTGATGCAGCCACTTTGAAAACTGTTTGGCTTTTTAAAAAAATGTTAACGCACTGCTGGGCGCAGTGGCTCACGCCTGTAATCCCAGCACTTTGGGAGGCTGAGGCGGGCGGATCACAATGTCAGGAGATCGAGACCATTCTGGCTAACATGGTGAAACCCTGTCTCTACTAAAAATACAAAAATTAGCCGGGTGTGGTGGCGGGCGCCTGTAGTCCCAGCTACTCAGGAGGCTGAGGCAGGAGAATGGCATGAACCCGGGAGGTGGAGCTTGCAGTGAGCTGAGATCATGCCACTGCACTCCAGCCTGGGCGACAGAGCGAGACTCCATCTCAAAAAACAACAACAAAAAATGTTAACACACAACCCAGCAATTCCATTCTTAGGTATCTACCCAAGAGAATTAAAAACATGTTCACACAAAGCCTTCTGTGTAAAAGTTCAGGCCGGGCACGGTGGCTCACACCTGTAATCCCAGCATTTTTGGAGGCCGAGGCAGGTGGATCACCTGAGGTCAGGAGTTTGCAGCCAGCCTGGCCAACATGGTGAAACTCCATCTCTACTAAAACTACAAAAATTAGCCAGGCATAATGGCATGTGCCTGTAATCCCAGCTATTCAGGAGGTTGAGGCAGGAGAATTGCTTGAACCCGGGAGGCAGAGGTTGCAGTGAGCCATGATCACGCCACTGCACTCCAGCCTGGGCGACAGAGAGAGTCTGTCTCAAAAAAAAAAATAATAAATAATAAATTAATAAATAGTTCATAACACCACGATTTACAATAGCAAAAAAAAATTGGAAACAATACAAATATTCAGTTGGTGAATGGGTAAACAAAATGTGATAAATCCATACAATGGAATACTACTTGGCAATATGAAGGAATGAAGTCCTTTTTAAAAAACCATTGGCTGGGCACGGTGGCTCATGCCTGTAATCCCACCAGCACTTTGGGAGGCCGCGGTGGGCAGATCACCTGAGGTCAGGAGTTGGAGACCAGCCTCAACATGGAGAAACCCGTCTCTACTAAAAACACAAAATTAGCTGAGTGTGGTGGTGCATGCCTATAATCACAGTTACTCGGGAGGCTGAGGCAGGAGAATCGCTTGAACCTGGGAGGCGGAGGGTGCGGTGAGCTGAGATCACGCCATTGCACTCCAGCCTGGGCAACAAGAGCGAAACTCCGTCTCAAAAAAAAATAAAAAATTAAAGATAAAAACCCATGTGTGTTGAGGTCGGAGTTCGAGACCAGCTGAGGCAGGCAGATCACCTGAAGTCAGGAGATCGAGACCAGCCTGGCCAACATGGTGAAACCCTGTCTCTAATAAAAATACAAAATTTAGCCGGGTGTGGTGGCAGGCACCTGTAATCCCAGCTACTCAGGAGGCTGAGGCAGAATTGCTTGAACCCAGAGGCAGAGGTTGTAGTGAGCCGAGATCGTGCCACTGCACTCCAGCCTGGGTGACAGAGCAAAACTCTGTCTGGAAAGAAAAAAAAAGTGTGTGTGTGTGTGTGTGTGTGTGTGTGTGTGTGTGTGTGTGTGTGTGTAGTGTGTGTATTATGTGTTGAGAGTATTTAAGATCTACTCTCAGTAAATTTCAAGTGTACAGTACTTTATGATTAACTGTGGTCACCATGCTATACATTAGATCAGCTGATAACTGCAAGTTTGTACCCTTTGACCCACATCTTTGCATTTCCCTACCCCAGACCCCTGGTAACCTCCCTCCTACTCTGTTTCTGTGAGTAGGAGTGAAGCACATATGGATGTGGAAAGAAAGAGAAAGAAGCCAGTTATAGAGATCACATGGGCTATGAATCCTCTCGCACGAAATGTTCAGAAACACAAATCTAGAGGGACAGAAAGATTAGTGGTGGCCTGGTCTGGGGGTGGCAACTGAGAGGGAATGCACGAGGGACCCTCTGGGGGTGAGGGAAATTGGATTGTAGTGGAGGTTGCACAACTCTAAATTTACCAAAACTCATTGAATCCAGTACTTTTTTTTTTTTTTTTTTTTTTTGAGTCAGGGTCTTGCTGTGTCACTCAGGCTGGAGTGCAGTGGTGTGATTTCGGCTCACTGCAGCCTTAACCTTCCAGGCTCAAACAATTTTCCCACCTCTGCCTCCCCAGTAGCTGGGACTGCCAGCATGCACCACCACACCCAGCTAATTTTTTTGTTGTTTGTTCGTGCAGACGGGGTTGTGTTGAGTTGCCCAGGCTGATCTTGAACTCCTAGGCTCAAGAGATCCACCCTCCCTCAGTTTCCCAAAGTGGTGGGATTACAGGCATGAGCCACCGCACCCAGCCCAGCCTGGAGAGCAGTGGCGCGATCTCGACTCACTGCAACCTCCACCTCCCAGGTTCAAGCGATTCTCCTGCCTCAGCCTCCTGAGTAGCTGGGATTACAGGCACGCGCCACCACGCCCAGCTGATTTTCTGTGTTTTTAGTAGAGACAGGGTTTCACCATGTTGGTCAGGCTGGTCTCAAACTCCTGACCTCGTGATCTGCCCGCCTCGGCCTCCCAAAGTGCTGGGATTATAGGCGTGAGCCACCACGCCTGGCAGATTTCTTTCTTTTTAATGAACAAATACAGAACTGGTTT
>NW_026661137.1:528-2848 GCF_009828535.3 Hylobates moloch | reverse complement strand
TGCTTGTTTATAGCGATGATTTGGAGGGAAACAGGTTAAGAGCACAGGAACCACAGTCCATCTAAGAGAGCCTGGGAAAGTTATATTTAAAGCCAAGAGAATCAGATATTTCTCTATGAAGACCCATAGAAAAGCTTCTTATAACTCTAATAGCAGTTTTTTTTGTTGTTGTTTTGTTTAAAGACAGGATCTTATTCTCTCACCAAGGCTGAAGTGCAGTGGTGTGATCATGGTTCACTGTGGTCTTGACCTCCTGGGCTCAAGCGATCCTCCCACCTCAGCCTCCCAAGTAGCTGGGACTACAGGCGAGCATCACCACGCCACGCCTGGCTCATTTTTTTATGGGGTTTCACCAAATTTCTCAGGCTGGTCTTGAACTCTTGGGCTCAAGCCATCTGCCTGCCTGAGCCTCTGAAAGTGCTGGGATTATGGGTGTGAGCCACGGCGCCTGGTGCTCTAATAGCATGTCCTGGAGGAAGTCAGCCCTCTTTGGTCAGGAGAAAGGTGGGGACAGCAGCATGCCCAGTGCTTGTTTCTTATCTCTGACATGAGGCAAAGCCCTGGGCTTATCTTCCAGGTACACACTGGTTGGTGCTGCTGTGGCCATTGGTGTAAGATAAAGCCTGTTGCTCTCTCCTGGTTTTGGGCTTCCTTCCCTCCTCTCTCCCTCCTCCTCTCTCCTCCCTCCCTTCCTCCCTTCCTTCTTTCTGCCCTCTCTCCCTCTTTCCCTTCCCACTCCCTCCCTCCTTTCTCCCCTCCCTTCCTTACTTCTCTCTTCCTTCCCTCCCTCTTTCCCTCCCTTTCTTCCCTCCCCCCTCCCTTCCTCCCTCCTTCCTTCCTTCTCTTTTTCTCTCTCCCTCCCCCACCTCTCTTTCTCTCATAAGAACACTTAACATGAGATCTACCCAGTTAACAAAGGTTTCAGTGTACAATACAGTATTGTAAACCGTAGGCCCTGTGCTCTAAACAGCTCTCTAGAACTTACTCATCATGCATAACTGAAACTTTATACCCATTGAACAGCAACTCCCCATTTCCCCATCCTCTCAGCCCCTGGCAACCACCATCCTAGTGTTTTGTTTCTATGAGTTTGACTGCTCTGGACACCCCATATAAGGGGAATCATGCCATAGTCATACAACAAATGATGATGTTTCTGTCAATGACAGACCACATATATGACAGTTGTCCCATAAGATTATAATACAGCTGAAAAATTTCTATCATCTGGCCAGATTATAGGCTCACGCCTATAATCCCAGCACTTTGGGAGGCCGAGGCGGGTGGATGACTCGAGGTCAGGAGTTCAAAACCAGCCTGGCCAACATAGCGAAACCCCATCTCTACTAAAAATACAAAAATTAGCCGAGTGTGATGGCACATGCCTTTAATCCCAGCTACTCAGGAGGCTGAGGCAGGGAGAATTGCTTGAGCCCGAGAGGCACAGGTTGCAGTGAGCCGAGATTGCACCACTACACTCTAGCCTGGGCAACAGAGTGAGACTCTGTCTCAAAAAGAAAAAATTCCTATCATCCAACCATAGCGCAACACATTACTCACGTGTTTGTGGTGATGCTGGTGTAAACAAACCTACTGTGCTGCCAGTCCTATAAAAGTACTGTAGCGAGGCACGGTGGCAGGCGTCTGTAATCCCAGCAACTCAGGAGGCTGAGGTGGGAGGATCACTTGAGCCCAGGAGATTGAGGCTTCAGTGAGCTAGGATTGGGCCACTGCACTCCAGTCTGTCGATAGAATAAGACCCTGTTTCCAATAAAATAATAAAATAAAATAAGAGTAGAATAGAATAGAATAAAATAAAAATACTGGATAGCATATGAAATTATGTGTAGTACATAATACTTGATGATAATAAACAACTGTTACTGGTTTATGTGTTTACTATGCCATAGTTTTAATCATTGTTTTAGAGTGTACTCTTACGTACACAAAAAGGTTAACCGTAAAACACCCTTAGGCAGGTCTTCAGAAAACATTCTAGAAGAAGGCATTGTTATAGGAGATGACAGCTCCATGCCTGTCATTGCCCCTGAAGACCTTCCAGTGGGAAAAGATATAGAGGTGGAAGACAGTGATGTTGATGATCCTGACCCTGTGTAGGCCTAGGCTAATGTGTGTGTTTGTCTCAGTTTTAACTAAAAAGTTTAAAATGTTAAAATATATATGTATAGTATATATATATTTATCTCTATATAGCATATATATACTATATATATAGCATACCTATATATAGCATATATATATACACTAGATATACAGCTATATATACATATAGCATATATATATAGCATATATATAGCAT
>NW_026661137.1:0-428 GCF_009828535.3 Hylobates moloch | reverse complement strand
ATATATATAGCATATATATATAGCATATATATATAGCATATATATATAGGTATGTGGGTGTATGTACTCTTTCGTTTCTTTTTCCGTCCTTCTCTCCTTTCTTCCTTTCCTTCCTTTCCTTCCTTCCTTCCTTCCTTCCTTCCTTCCTTCCTTCCTTCCTTCCCTCCTTCCTTCATTCCTTCCTTCCGTCCTCCCTTCCTTCCGTCCTTCCTTCCTTCTTTCCTTCTTTCCTTACTTCCAAGACTGCATACTATTCCAACAGAGATGTTTACATGTTTATGAAAAGACATATACTAAAGTGAAATGCAAATCAAACCACAATGAGGTATCACTTTATGCCCACTAAGATAAATCAACTGGAATGACTAAAATAAAAAATATAATAACAAGTGTTGGTGAAAGTGTGGGAAATTGAAACTCATTCCTTG
>NW_026661136.1:0-2848 GCF_009828535.3 Hylobates moloch | reverse complement strand
TTTGGTGTTCTTAAGTTTTACTTCAATGCTTAGGTATGGATTTCTTATGATTTATCTTTTTTTTTTTTTTTGAGACAGGGTCTCACTCTATCAGGTGATCCTTTCACCTCAGCCTCCCAAGTAGCTGAGACTACAGGCACCTGCCACTATGCCCAGCTAATTTTTTTTTCTTTTTTATAAAGAGGAGGTCTCACTATGTTGCCCAGGCTGGTCTTGGGCTCCTGGGCTCCAGTCATCCTCTTGCCTTGGCCTCCCAAACTGCTGGGATTACAGGTATGAGCCACCACGCCCAGCCTAGAGATTGTTTTTTCCCCTGTGAGCTATTTATGATTTTCCCTAGAAAATGATGTCGGAAATTTCTTGAGGCTGAGGACTAAGGTATCTTCCTTTGGAGAATATGAGTTTTTTTGTTTTGTTTTGTTTTGTTTTTTCCTGCCAGGCATGTAGAGGTACCAACCAGTCCTGAACCACTTTAAACTAAATACCTAACTTGGATAGTTTTGGGTCATCCAGGGCTGCAAATAAGCGCAAAGATCAGCTGGTGGTTACAACTCAGAGATACAGCCTCGCTTTCAGCTCAGCACCGAGGCAGCTTTCATTAAAGTCCTCTGGATGTGACAGTGGGATAGATTTATTTCAGGTTCAATCTTACATGAAGGATGAATCCTTGGGAGTCATAGCTTTTTAGAGAATCTCCTATTAGATTCCTCACCTTGGTTCTATCAGAAATAGAGACTGTGAAAGTTGAAGTTCAAGTTTGCCTAATTCGACAAATATCCTCACACTAAAGAAGGGTTCCTTTGTCTGTTTCCCTGAGCTCCTGCCTCTTCCCTTAGACTTTAACCTAATACTTTCTTGCTACCTGACCAGCTCATCTACACTTTTAAAATAATTTGCGTATTTCAATCAGCATTTTTACATGACTTATGCTGAAAAATCAGTCCAGAATCCAGCCAGTCATATCATTGGAAATAGAATTTCCTCTATTCCTAATTAATTGCAAAAAAGCCCAATAGGAGACAGATGTGGTGGCTCACGGCTGTAATCCCAACACTCTCGGAGGCTGAGGCAGGCAGATCACTTGAGGCCAGGAGTTAGAGACCAACCTGGGCAACATGGCAAAACCCTGTCTCTATTAAAAATACCAAAAAAAAAAAAAAAAAAAAAATTAGCCAGGCATGGTGGCCTGTGCCTGTAGTCCCAGCTACTCAGGAGGCTGAGAGGTTGGCTTGAGCCTGGAAGATGGAGGTTGCAGTGAGCTGAGATTACACCACTGCACTCCAGCCTGGGCAACAGAGCAAGACTCCATCTCAAAATAAATAAATAAAATAAAAAGCCCAATAGGAAATGGGCAAATAGCATGGTCAATTAATTCATAAAAGAAATACAAATGGCCAGGCCAGGCGCGGTGGCTCACACCTGTAATCCCAGCACTTTGGGAGGCTGAGGTGGGCAGATCACCTGAGGCCGGGAGTTTGAGACCAGCCTGACCAACATGGAGAAACCCTATCCCTATTAAAAATACAAAATTAGCCAGGCGTGCTGGTGCATGCCTGTAATCCCAGCTACTCAGGAGGCTGAGGCAGGAGAATCACTTGAACCCAGGAGGCGGAGGTTGCAGTGAGCTGAGATCGTGCCATTGCACTCCAGCCTGGGCAACAAGAGCAAAACTCTGTGTCAAAAAAAAAAAAAAGAAAGAAAGAAAAGAAATACAAATGTTCAATAAATGTATGAAAAGATGCTTAACCTCACAGGAGGCAGGAAAGGCAAATTAAAATAACAATGAAATATTGCTTTTGGCCCATCGGTTTGGTAAAAATTAAACATTAATAATATTAAGTGCTTACACTGTGGGGGGAATGTAAATTAGTGAAATATTTTTGGAAAGCATTTTGACAGTATCTATCAAAATAACAAATGTACATACACATTGACCCAGAAATTCTGCTTTTAGAAATCTTTTTCAAAACAGTGCTTGCATATGTGAGCAAAGATAGACTGGGTAGGCCTGGCATAGTGATTCATGCCTGTAATCCTAGCACTTGGTGGGAGGCTGAGGCAGGAGGATTGCTTGAGGCCAGGAGTTCAAGACCAGCCTGGGCAACACACGGAGACCCTGTCTCTACAAAATAAATAAATACAAATAAATAATAAAATAAAAATTTAAAAGACATACTGAATATACCTTGAAGCATTGTTTGTAATAGTAAAAAAAAAATTAGAAACAACTTAAATGTTCATCAATAGAGGAAAGGTTAGAGGCACATGTAGATTATGCCTCCATTCAATGCCTCCATTTATCTTCAAGAAGAAGATAAATATCTACATGGTTTGTCCTGAAAATCTCTCTGAGCCACCTTGTTCGTGGTTGGAAAAAAAGCCAAATGTAATGACACACACACATACAAACACACAGGCACGCACTATACTGTATACATATATATACACACACACTTGAGGCCAGGAGTTCAAGACCAGCCTGGGCAACATAGTGAGACCCCGTCTCTAAAACATACGTGTGTGTGTGTGTGTGTGTGTGTGTGTGTGTGTGTGAGAGAGAGAGAGAGAGAGAGAGAGAGAGAGTGAGAGAGACTGGCTATTTACATGTTTTTTGTAAATGCATAGAAAGAGCTGGAATGCCGGGCGCGGTGGCTCACGCTTGTAATCCCAGCACTTTGGGAGGCCGAGGCGGGCGGATCACGAGGTCAGGAGATCGAGACCACGGTGAAACCCCGTCTCTACTAAAAAAATACAAAAAATTAGCCGGGCGCGGTGGCGGGCGCCTGTAGTCCCAGCTACTCGGAGGCTGAGGCAGGAGAATGGCGTGAACCCGGGAGGCGGAGCTTGC
>NW_026661135.1:0-2848 GCF_009828535.3 Hylobates moloch | reverse complement strand
TGTCTCTACTAAAAAAAAAAAAAAAAAAAATTAGCCGGGTGTGGTGGTGGGCACCTGTAATCCCAGCTACTCGGGAGGCTGAGGCAGGAGAATTGCTTGAACCTGGGAGATGGAGGTTGCAGTGAGCCAAGATCGTGCCACTGCACTCCAGCCTGGGCGACAGAGCAAGGTCTCCATCTCAAAACAAAAACAAAACACACACACACACACACACACACACACACACACAACCAAAAAAACAAAGAGGCTAAGAGCAAATGCCACTACTGTGTTTCCCCCTTGCACCTGTGGAGCCAGAGCAAGGCTCTCTGGACCTGGAGGTAGGTTCCTACAGATGAAGAGGAGAGCCTGGCCCTGTACTGGCTGCACGCACTGGGAGCCATGGGACACGGGCCAAGGTCAGCCTTCTGGTCCTGTCTTCCTGGGATCTCGCATATTGCCCAGAGAAACTCATTGCTGGTGTTTGTTTAGCAGGCTCTGAATTTTAAAGGCAGTTTAGCCTGTAGGCTGAGGCCATTTCTTTTCTCCCTGGGAACGCTTTGATCTTAAATCTTATCTCATAGTAGCATGGAGTGTCTTTTCAAAATAAACACCACCTTGCTTTGAGGACACACAAAGTCAATAATTAGTTGGACACAAACATTTTTTTTCTTTAATCTACCCAAATACCAGGTAAAAAATCAACTACCATCATGTGATGCAGCCACCAGCTTCCTGCTGAGAGAAAAAAAACACGCACACACACACACACCTATCCTTTGGCTCCGGTCACAGCTCAGCAAGCACAGGAATTGGAGGGACACTGAGGCGGAGCCGGGGAGCAGACAGAAGCTCTGCCACACTCCTGGTGTCCTTGGGACACTGGGAACAGGGGACTCAGGCAGGCTTGCAAACCACTATGTGTCCTTGTTTGGTGCCTCTTATTTTCACCTCCTGCAAGAAGGCACGACAGGAGAAACCCCAGGAAGGAGCGCTGGTGTCTCCATGGCGTGGGGGTGCTGGGCCGAGGGGCACCTGCTCCGGGGCCCACAGCTGCCTCCTCCTCTGCAGGCCCAGCTGCGTCCCTTCTTGGGACTGTTGCGCCAAGCTGAACTCCTTTTGCATTCCTTCAGGAAACAGCCCCGATTTGGGCAAATCGGTCCCGACAGACGCCTTCCGTGGGGTTCCAGCGCCTCAGAGGTCAGGGCGCAACTCCTTGGCCCCGCGTTGGTGCCCCGCGATCCCGCACCAAGTGCCTCACCTCGGTGGCATCTGAAGCTCAAATTCCCAGTCTGTCTGAAGCTGTGTGACCTTGGGAGTTTTTCTTAACCGGAGGCTCGGTGTTCCTAATATGAAATGAAGACAGCGGGCGAGCTTGGTGGCTGACACCTGTAATCTCAGTGCTTTGGGAGGCTGAGACAGAGGATTGTTGCCATAGCCCAGGAGTTCGAGACCCACCTCCCCAACCCCCAGCCCACAACTGTCTATACTAAAAATTACAAAATTAGCTGGGCTGGTGACACACACCCGTGATCCCAGCTACTAGGGGGCTGAAGCAGGAGGATTGCTCGAGCCCAGAATTTCAAGGCTGCAGTGAGCTAAGATCGTGCCACAGCACTCTCGCCGGGTGACAGAGCAAGACCCTGTCTCTGAGAGAGAGAGAAAGAGAGAGAGAGAGAGAGAAGATAACAGAAGCATTGTGAGAATTAAATGAACAGTATAGGCCAAGTGCTTCAGACATCTTAGAGGCCCCACCACAGGGAGCTGGCTTCCCTCCCTTCCATCCCCTGCCCTCTCCCACACACCTGTGCTGTAGTCTATCAAAATAATTCAGCAATCCAGGCCGGGCGCGGTGGCTCACGCTTGTAATCCCAGCACTTTGGGAGGCCGAGGCGGGCGGATCACGAGGTCAGGAGATCGAGACCACGGTGAAACCCCGTCTCTACTAAAAATACAAAAAATTAGCCGGGCGTGGTGGCGGGCGCCTGTAGTCCCAGCTACTCGGAGAGGCTGAGGCAGGAGAATGGCGTGAACCCGGGAGGCGGAGCTTGCAGTGAGCCAAGATTGCGCCACTGCACTCCAGCCTGGGCGACAGAGCGAGACTCCGTCTCAAAAAAAAAAAAAAAAAAATAATAATAATAATAATAATTCAGCAATCCTTCAGACTCCCATTCCTCTGAATACATTTTGCATATGTTTCCTTTACCTCAAATACTGTTCCCTCCATTTTTTCACCTTGAAAACGCCTGCATGCACTTAGACATGCAGCTCAAGGGCTGTCTTGGAGACGAAGCCTCCCCATCCATCCATCCCTCAGAAGTCCCCCTCCTGCATGCTCAGTGGCAGCACCTGCAAAACGCTAGTACAGCACTAATCATGTTGCATTGAAATTGAGGACAAGCCAGTGGCTCCTCCTACATTGTCAGCTCTTTGGGGGCAAACATGCAGCTCTGTTTATGTATGTCCAGGATCTAGTACAGTGTGGCAGTGGGAGGCACTTGAGAAATGTTATCTGAATAAATGAATGAAAATTAATCATTGTTAATTGCTCCTCCACCCTAGAGTCAGAGAGGAGGTCCCAGCCCTTATTAAATATAGTGTTGGCTGGGCACGATGGCTCACTCCTGTAATCCCAGCACTTTGGGAGGCCAAGGTGTGTAGATCATGAGGTCAGGAGTTTGAGAACAGCCTGGCCAACATGATGAAACCCCATCTCTACTAAAAATACAAAAATTAGCTGGGCACGGTGGCGCTTGCCTGTAATCCCAGCTACTCGGGCAGCTGAGGCAGAGAATCACTTGAACCCGGGATACAGAGATTGTAGTGAACCGAGATCATGCCACTGCACTCCAGCCTGGGCGACAGAGCA
>NW_026661134.1:0-2849 GCF_009828535.3 Hylobates moloch | reverse complement strand
GTTAGCTCATGCCTGTAATCCCAGCACTTTGGGAGGCCCAGGAGGGTGGATCACTTGAGCCCAGGAGTTCAACACCAGCCTGAGCAACATGGCGAAACCCCGTCTCTACCAAAAATACAAAAATTAGCTGGGTGTGGTGGCACACGCCTATAGTCCCAGCTACTCAGGAGGCTGAGGCAGGAGAATTGCTTGAACCCGGGAAGTGGAGGTTGCAGTGAGCTGAGATCGCGCTCACTACACTCCAGCCTGGAAAACAAGAGCGAGATTCTGTCTCAAAAATAAAGGTGAAAGAGGGACATTACAGACAAACAAAAACAGAGAATTCATGGCCAACAGACCTATATGAAAAGAAAAGCTAAAAGTACATCTTTAGGTTGAAGAAAAACAAGATTTGAACCACACTATGAACCACCTTGACCTAATGACATTACTGAATAAAACTCTTTTCAAGTGTGTATGCAATATTCACCACGAAGAGTATATACATGATCATAAAACACATCTTTTTGTTTTTTGAGACAGGGTCTCATTCTGTTGCCCAGGCTGGAGCACAGCAGCGTGATCACAGCTCGCTGCAGCCTCTACCCCTGGGCTCCGGTGATCTGGCTAATGAACAAAACATTTTGGCCAGGCACAGTGGTTCCTGCCTGCACGTGCCCATAGTCCCAGCTACTTGGGGTGCTGAGGCCAGAGGATTGCTTGAGCCTGGGAACTTGAGGCTGCAGTGAGCTGAGGTCACACGTCTGTCCTCCAGCCTGGGTGACAAAGTGAAACCCTTTAAAAAAAAAGTTTTTTGTTTTTTTTTAGACAGAGTCTCTCTCTGTAGCCCAGGCTGGACTGCAGTGGTGCAATCTCGGCTCACTGCAAGCCCCGCCTCCTGGATTCATGCCATTCTCCTGCCTCAGCCTCCTGAGCAGCTGGGACTATAGGCACCTGCCATCATGCCTGAATAATTTTTTGTATTTTTAGTAGAGACGGGGTTTCACGGTGTTAGCCAGGATGGTCTCGATCTCCTGACCTCGTGATCTGCCCGCCTTGGCCTCCCAAAGTGCTGGGATTATAGGTGTGAGTCACCATGCCTGGCCGAAATAAATCTTAATCAATGTAAAAGAACTGAAATCAGAGTATACTTTCTAAGCATATTGGAGTTGAATTAGAAATCAGTTGTGGTAGGAAATCTAGAAAATCAACTGGGTGCAGTACCTCACACCTGTCATCCCAGCACTTTGGGAGGCCAAGGTGGGCAGATCACCTGAGGTCAGGAGTTCGAGACCAGCCTGACCTAAATGGTGAAACCCTGTCTTTACTGAAAATACAAAATTAGCTGGGCGTGGTGGCACATGCCTGTAATCTCAGCTACTTGAGAGGCTGAGGCAGGAGAATCTCTTGAACCTGGGAGGTGGAGGTTATGGTGAGCCAAGATTGTGCCATTGGATTCCAGCCTGGGCAACAAGAGCGAAACTCTGTCTCAAAAAAAAAGAAAAGAGGCCAGGTGCGGTGGCTCACGCCTCTAATCCCAGCACTTTGGTAAGCTGAGGCAGGAGGATCATCTGAGGTCAGGAGTTCAGGACCAGCCTGACCAACATGGTGAAACCTTGTCTCTACTAAAAATACAAAAATTAGCTGGGCAGGGTGTCATGTGCCTGTAATCCCAGCTATTTGGGAGGCTGAGGCAGGAGAATCACTTGAACCTGGGAGGCGAAGGCTGCAGTGAGCTGAGACTGCACCAGTGCACTCCAGCCTGGGTGACAGAGTGAGATGCTGTCTCAAAAGAGAAAAGAAAAAAAAAAAAACAAATAAATGAGAGCAGTGGTCTACGGCCATACCACCCTGAACGCGCCCGATCTCGTCTGATCTCGGAAGCTAAGCAGGGTCGGGCCTGGTTAGTACTTGGATGGGAGAGCAGTGGCTGTCCATGGGGCAGGGGACCGGTGGAAGGGGACATGAGTGGCGCTTCTGCAGGGATTGAAATGGTCTCATGACTAGGTTCATGCATTCATCAAAACTCACTACATTTTATGGTGAAGACTGAGGCACTTTGCTGTACATACAGTTTACCTCAATTACCAAAAAAGACCAAAAGGACACACAGCAAGTGTTCACGGTCATTATCTTTGGGTCAGGGTTATAGATTTTTTTGCCTTTAAACTTTCTTTTCCTCTATAAATTTCAGCATTAAGTAGCTGTTTGTTTGGAAGTATACTTTTTTTTTTTTTTTTAAAGTATTTTTCTGGCCAGGTGCGGTGGCTCACACCTGTAATCCCAACACTTTGGGAGGCCAAGGCAGGTAGATCACTTGAGGCCTGGAGTTTAAGACCAGCCTAGCCAACATGGCGAAACCTCTTCTCTCCTAAAACACCAAAAGATAGCTGGGCGTGGTTGCACACACCTGTAATTCCAGCTATCTGGGAAGCTGAGGCACAAGAATCGCTTGAACCCGGGAGGCGGAAGTTGCAGTGAGCTGAGATCACACCACTGCACTCTAGCCTGGGTGACACAGCAAGACCATCTCAAAAATATATATATCTTTTTCTTTATTTTTTTCCTTTTTAATTTCTTTTTTTTTTTTTTTTTGAGACAAGGTCTCACTCTGTTGCCAGGCTGGAGTGCAGTGGTGTGATCACGGCTCACTGCAGCATCAACCTCCTAGGCTCAAGCCATCCTCACATTTCAGCCTCTTGACTGGCATGTCACCACACCTGGCTAATTTTTGGGTTTTTTTCTTTTTTTTTTTTTCTTTTTTTTTTTTTGAGACAGAGTCTTACTTTGTCACCCAGGCTGGAGGGCAGTGGCGTGATCTCGGCTCACTGCAATCTCCACCTCCCGGGTTCATGCCATTCTCCTGCCTC
>NW_026661133.1:0-2849 GCF_009828535.3 Hylobates moloch | reverse complement strand
TTCTTGGGCGTTTCTTTTGTGCACAAGTGCAAGTTTCTTCTGGTCAGTAGCTTTCAAGTTTTAAAATTTCATCCCAGGTAAGAAATGTAATTTTCCTCGTAACCCACAACACACACTCTTTCATATACAAGCATAACAGAAATATACTTCACAACCGTTCTTATCAGTGCCTGGTGTTCCTGCTTCTTTCCATTCTCCCCAACACCGGCATGGATTGGGTGGTGGGATTTTTGCCCGTCTGGTGGGTGTCACGTGATATCTCCCCGTTAGGCTGAGCCCCTCTTCATGTTTTCATTAGCCATTCCTCCACATTTCCTCTTCTGTGGAGGGCCGGTTCAGCTCTTTTGCCCAGTTTCTGTGAAGTTGTTTGAGTTTTTGCACTTTTCCTTTATTATTCCTATTATTATGTTTTTGAGACAGAGTCTCACTCTGTCACCCAGGCTGGAGTGCGGTGGCACGATCTCAGCTCACTGCAACCTCCACCTTCTGGGTTCAAATGATTCTCCTGCCTCAGCCTCCCAAGTGGCTGGGATTACAGGCACGTGCCACCATGCCCAGCTAATTTTTATATTTTTACTAGAGATGGGGTTTCACCCTGTTGTCCAGGCTGGTCTGAAACTCCTGACCTCAGGTGATTCTCCCACCTCAGCCTCCCAAAGTGCTGGGATTACAGGCATGAGCCACCATGCCCGGCCTGCCTTTTTCTTTTTCAAAAGGACTCTTTGTAGATTATACCTATTCATTCCGGTGACTATCTGTGTGGCAAAGATGGGTTTGAATCCACCAGGATAAACGTGCCAGATCTCCTCTCTGATGGGAGAAGAGACAGAGAGGGATAGAAGGGTACAGAGAATCAGAGCCAAGAGGAGGCCGAGTCACGCGGGGGTTGCAGGCTGCTGTGAGGACTTGGCTCCTTCTCTGAGTCGGGTGGGATTAGCAGGGGATTTAAACAGAGGAACCATGGGATCTTCCTTATGCATTTCTGCCATGGTTGGCTCAGCTGAATGCACCTCTTGAACAAGACTTGGCCTTGGACACCCGGAGGCCCTTGGTTGGGGGTTTACCTCCTGGCATGGCCACTGACACATCCACGTTTGGCTCCCACATGGCTGGGCGGTCCGAGACCTGCTCTTCCTGGGCTACTCATTGGTGGCATTTCTCAAGTTTGTCCCCTCTCAAGTCTGCCCCATCCGGGAAACCAAACACCTCTCTCCTACATAGAACCCCCCGTCAGCACCTCCTCTTGACTCACAGGGCATCCCGTCAACATCACAGTCCCGACCTTCCCACACGGACAAGCTCATGGGACCCCCTGATGGACCAGGACAGCGCCAGCACTAAGAAAAGCCCTGAAACTCAGAGGAAGAGCAGACCAAGAAGACGGGAACAGCACGGGGCACTGGGAGCTGCAAATGCCCCCGATACTGAGAGATGGAGAAAGGTATGGCTATGGCTGACACAAAATATTACTCAACATTTATTAAAGGCCTAAATGGAGAACATAACGCTAACAAACCCTTAGGTAAAAACACGGGAAAATTTGTATGGCCTGGGGTTAGGCGAAAACTTCTTAGACATGACACCAAAAGCATGATTGATAAAGGCATGATTCATAATATATATGTATTATATATATAAAATATATATGTATATATTATTAACATATACTTATAAGTATATACATGTATATATTATATGTACATACATATATAAAAGTATACATATGGCCGGGTGCGGTGGTTCACGCCTGTAATCGCAACACTTTGGGAGGCTGAGGTGGGCGGATCACAAGGTCAGCAGATGGAGAACATCTTGGCCAACATGGTAAAACCCCATCTCTACTAAAAATACAAAAATTAGTTGGGCATAGTGGTGTGCACCTGTAATCCCAGCTACTCTGGAGGCTGAGGCAGGAGAATCGTTTGAACCCTGGAGGGGGAGGTTGCAGTGAGCTGAGATCATGCCATTGCATTCCAGCCTGGGCCACAAGAGGAAAACTCCGTCAAAAAAAAAAAAAAAAGAAAAGTATACATATGTAAGTATATATGTCTGTATTATATATATATGAAAGTCTTTTCAGGTATCTTAGTAATTAATTAGAAAATCTGCACCAGGGACTGCTAATTTAACATGTTATTTATTGACTGAGAACATGTGACCCATTGTCAGCATTCACACTGAAGCCTTGCTGCAGCTGTACCAACTGCTGCAGTGAGATGCATTCTTGATTTATGTTATGTTTTCCAGACTTCTCTTTTCTGTCCTCATTGAAAAGACAGCCAGCTTTTGTAACCTTGCCTTGGGGATGTTAGCAGGAGAAATGTTGGCAATTCAAGGCTCTTCTGGTTTTATAAGAAAACCAGATTTTGCTGGGAGGCCTGGAGTAGAAGAGAGGGCCTTGGAGAAGGAAAAACGGGAGGAGAGACCTTCCTAGAGGTCAAGAGGAGGTGAGTGTTTTCCCTTAAGTGTCCCTTCCTAACGCTCTCTTGAGAGGTCTCCAGCTCCTAAATAATTCCTGCCACCTAAATAGAATCAGGTTCATCAGATTCAAAGGCATTAGGAATGCTAGGAATTTGGGGGACTTCAGAGATTACCTGTGACTACTAAGCATAAGGAACTATTTTCTGTGCACGTGGTTATTATGTCCATTGCATTTGTATGGTGGAAACACTATACATATAATGAGGTGCTATTGTGCCTCTCTTTCTAACTCTGCGTTCAGTAACATGTTGCTGGTATAGCTTGAAACTAGTCATGGTGGCAGTATTTCCACCATAGAAATCAGCACGCACTACAAATCAGGGCTTGATTTGTTTTTTGTTGAGTGTCTAATCTTAAGAAAGTGATGG
>NW_026661132.1:0-2849 GCF_009828535.3 Hylobates moloch | reverse complement strand
CCCAGGCTGGAGTGCAGTGGCGCAATCTCGGCTCACTGCAAGCTCCGCCTCCCGGGTTCACGCCATTCTCCTGCCTCAGCCTCTCCGAGTAGCTGGGACTATAGGCGCCCGCCACCACGCCCGGCTAATTTTTTGTATTTTTAGTAGAGACGGGGTTTCACTGTGGTCTCGATCTCCTGACCTCGTGATCCACCCGCCTCGGCCTCCCAAAGTGCTGGGATTACAAGAGTGAGCCACCGTGCCTGGCACTCTGTGATCTTTAACAAGTTATTTTTTGCCTCAATTTCCTTATCTACTCAAGCAAGATAATAATAACCTCATCAGTACTACAAGAGTTCAAAATACGTACACATGTTCCTAAATATTTTCTTTACATTTATGATAGCATAATGGGGTGCTATTGGCAATAATAACTTAATTATACATTTTAACTGCAATGTTGTTTCCTGATTCAAGAATGTGATCTGTTTTAACATTTACTTCCATCTTCCTGTAGACCTTACCATAAAGATTTTTAATTTTCTCCACGACAGTGTCTTTTTTGTTTTAGTTATCGGCCTGATAACCTTACAATTTGTGATGATATTGTGAATGTTATCTTTTTTTAACATTAGATTATCATTTATTACAGTACTGCTTTTTTAAGAATACTATTAATTTCTGTATATGGTGCTATCTCTAACAACTACTGAATGTTCTTCTATTAGTTTCAACAGATTACCTGTAGTTTCTTTAATTTTCCCTGTAGACATTCATGTCATCTCCAAAGAAAAAAAGTGTGTTTTTCTCATTTCCAGCCCTTATTATTATGGTCCAATGTCTTGTCTTATTGCTCTGATAAGGGCCCTAAGTACCATATTCAGTGAAAACAGTGATAGTAGACATCCACATCTTGTCAACAACTGGTTCTAACATGTCATTCTAAGGAAATTTCCGTATTTTCTACTTTATTAAAGGTTTTTTCTTTTATGTTGTATGACTGTTGAATTGTAATACATGTTTTTCTACATCTTTTGAAATAATTATGTAGTATTTTTCCTTAATCTGCTCATGTGGTAAATAACATTAATAGATGTATTACATCAGATCATTAATGTTAGATCATTTTTTCATTCCTTGATTTGGAGTGTTGTTATTTTATTCATGATTTTCTCCTATGTTGATAAATGAAAATTACATACAATTTTCTTTGTTAGTAATGCCCTTGACCAATCTTTATAACAGGATTATACCAGCCTCATGCCAGGAATTAGAGACCTGGCCTTCTATTTTAATTCTGTAATACATTATACAAGCCAAGAATTATTAGTTCCTTTATTTTGATGGGAATAACTAATTAAATAGTTTGGCCTAGTGATTTTTAGAAAAAGTTTTTACCATGCATTCAATTTTTTAAAATCATAGTATTATTTATATTTTCTATGTCTCCTTGAGTAGGTTTTGGGAGTTATAATTTTCTAGGAGATTGTCTGTTTCCCCTAAACTATCAAACTTATTGGCATAGATTACCTTATGGTTTTTATAGCGTATATAGTTACCATAGATAAAGTTTCTTTATTATTTCTAATGTCATTTTTGGTGCCTTAAAGCTTTGTCTATTTTATTAAGGTTTTTTTTTTTTTTTTTTCCTTTAAAGAAATAGAGTTTTTATTCTCTATGGTTTATTTTCTATTTCTTTAATTTCTGCTCTTATTGTTATGATTTTTTTATTTGGATTCACTTTAAGCTGAAATTTAGAGAGTATAAAAAGATGTTTAGTTAATTGTATATTAATCTTACCATCTTAATTACACAAGTTTCCTTTTTTGTTGAGACAGAGTCTCTGTCGCACAGGCTGGAGTGCAGTGGCGTGATCTCAGTTCACTGCAACTGCTGCCTCCCGGGTTCAAGTGATTCTTCTGCTTCAGCCTCCTGAGTAGCTGGGACTACAGGTGTGCACCACCACTCCCAGGTAATTTTTGTATTTTTAGTAGAGATGCGGTTTCACCATGTTGGCCAGGATGGTCTCGACCTCTTGACCTTGTGATCTGTCTGCCTCGACCTCCCAACATGCTGGGATTACAGGCGTGAGCCGCCGCGCCTGATCAAGTTTCCTTTTTTAATGTTCCCCCATGAAGTATTTTTTTTTTTCAAATTGCAACAGAAATCAGAGTAATGCTTGTTATACAAAGGAGATAATACAATGGAAACATATACAAAGGCAAAAAAAAACAAAATTTCACCTGCCTGATCACTAAACCTCCGTTGGCCTCATTCTGAAGCTTCATTCAATGTTTAAAGCCTTGATAGACACAACCCTTCTGTCTTCATGCATTGCACGTTAACTAGAAACCTACGATACATGTAATTTCTGACTATATGTGTGTGGGTGTGTTTTAATAAGTTTTGTTTTTGTTTGTATCTATATAAAAATTTGTCTGTTATACACATCATCATTTAGTTGGCTATTTTTATATTGCATGTAAAAATGTGTGCTAATATTATGTTGTATTTTACATATATAAGCCAATATATGGCATTTATATGTGAAATATAAAAATTAGTACTCTCATAACATTGGAAATAGCTTTGGAGACCTTAGGTGCCTTTCTTTGATTGTACTCCCCACCTCTTAATCCTACTCAAAATTATACCTCTCTCTCTTGAGAGTTAATATCTTGAATTTTGAGCAACTTGTTTTAATTATCTCCATAATATATCATATACCCCCTAAGTCATTACATATTGGTTAATATGTTTTTATAATATTTATAAACATATATACACTGGTATGTGCATCATCACCTATATGGTATTGGCATTATAGTACACATTCTTTTTATTTTATTGCTATAGTTTTTTTCTTTACT
>NW_026661131.1:0-2849 GCF_009828535.3 Hylobates moloch | reverse complement strand
AGCAAAGAAATGACTTAAAGTTGGAACTTATATTTAAAAGGTGTAAACGAAAAAATAAAATGCTAATCCAAGGGGATTCCAAAGAAACCTGGAAAACCAGTTCAGGCCATGACAGGAAGGGGAGGGTGGTTTGGAGGTCCTTCATCATACCCTCTCCCTTTTGGAGTTTAGGCTCAGTTGACCAGTGTTAACATTAAAACAGGGAGCTTAAGACTGGCAAAGTGGACTCTTTGTAGCAATAAGGTATCAAATTCCAACCTGACTCTGGTATAGCATCACATGACAAGTGGCAGTCTTGGAAGGAAATTATTTTATCCCAGAATGTATTTCTCTGACACATTTTGGAATGCTTCTGCAAAGCCATCTCTTGTGGAGGAAATTTATATTCTGTAGAGAATCTTTTTCCCTTTCCAGGTCTCTTCCTGATTCAGGAGAGATTTATCCAAGAGTCTGGCACCTTTTAGGTTCTGATAAGAGACATTGACCATCTCTTTTCTCTGGAATCTGGAGGCTTCATCTACATAACAAGAACCTTGGCTTCCACAGCCCTCTTATCTTAAGCATTGCTTTTTGCTGACTTCAACTTTTTAGATAATTTAACTTTTGCAGCCAATTGCCAATCAGAAAATCTTCAAATCCACCTATGATTTGGAATTCACCACTTTGAATTGTCCTGCTTTTCCAAACCAAACCAATGTATACTTTACATGTATTGATTGATATCTTATGTCTCCCTAAAACATAAAACCAGGCCGCAACCCAACCACCTTGCACAAATGTTCTCAGGACCTTTTGAGGCTGTGCCACAGTTCATGGCTCTCACATTTGGGTCAGAATGAATCTCGTCAAGTGTTTTATAGAGTCTGGCTGTTTTCATCAACGAAGGGAAGCAGAACATAAAAAATTTTGGAGAATTCACAGCCTGGCCATGTGGTAGAAAAGAAAATGGTATTTTCAGAAGAGAAATATAAGTAGGCTATGGAGCAGCCACTTGCTAGAGAGATTAGCATAACTAAAAGGGAGCTAAGTGCTCATATCCAGAACAAAGGGAAAAAGGCCTTGAAGCCATTTCGGAAATCTCTGAGGTGGCCTTTCCCATCACAGGCCCAGAGGCCAAGGAGGAAAGAATGGTTTTGTGGGCCATGCCCATGGCCACTGCTGCCTGTGCAGCCTTGGGACACTGCTGTCCACATCCTGGCTTCTGTGGCTCCAGCCTTGGCTCAAAGGGTACCAAGTATAGCTTAGGGTGCTTCTTTGGAGAGTGCAAGCCACTATAAGGCTTGGCAACTTCCACCTGGGGTTAAACCTGTAGACCCCCAGAATGCAAGAGTGAAGGAGGCTTGGCATCTTCCCTCTAGATTTCAGAAATGTATGAGAAAGCCTAGGTGCCCAGACAGAAGCCTCCTGCCAGCATGGAGCCATCACAGAGTACCTCTTATAGAGCAGTGCCAAAGAGAATGTGGGGTTGAACCCCCATATAATGTCCCCACCAGGGGACTGCCTAGTGGAGCTGTGGGAAGAGGGCCACTGTCCTCCAGACCCCAGAATGGTAGATCCACTGGCAGCTTGCACCCTGAATCTGGAAAAGCCACAGGCACTCAACTCTGTCGTGTGAGAGAAGCCAGAGGGGCTACATCCTCCAAAGCCACAGGGGTAGAGTTGTCCAAGGCCTTGGGAGCCCACCCCCTGCACCAGTGTGCCCTGGATATAGGACATGCAGTCAAAGGAGATTACCTTGGAGCTTTAAGATTTAATAACTGCCCTGCTGGATTTCTGACCTGTATGGGGCATGTGGATCCTTTCTTTTTGTCAACTTCTCCCTTGTGGAATGGGAATGTTTACCCAATATCTGAACTCTCATTGTATTTTGGGAGTCAATAATTTGTCTTTGATTTCATAGGCTGATAGGTGGAAGGGACTCATCTTCAGATAAGACTTGGGACTTGGGAAATTTGGGTTGATTCTGGAATGAGGTAAGGCTTTGGGGGACTGTTGAGAAGGCATGATTGTATTTTGCAACCTGAGAAGGACATGAGATTTGGGGGGCCAGTGGTGGAATGATATGGTTTATATATTTGTCCCCTCCAAATCTCATGTTGTAATATGATTCCCAGTGTTGGAGGTGGGGCCTCTAGGAGGTGATTAGATCATGAGGGCAGATCCCTCATGAATGATTTAGCATCATCCCCTTGGTGATGAGTGAATTCTCCCCCAGTTAGCTCACACACAATCTAGTTGTTTAAGTCTGGGGCCTCCCTCAGCCTCTTGCTCCCATTTTTGCCAGGTGGCATACCTGCTCTGCCTTCACCTTCTGCTATGATTGTAAGTTTCCTGAGGTCCTCGACAGAAGCACATGCTGATGCCATGCTTCCTATACAGCCTGCAGAACTGTGAGCCAATTCAACCTCTTTCCTTTATAAGTTACTCAGCCTCATGTATTTCTTTACAGTAATGCAAAGGGACAAACACAGGTGGCTCCTGACACCCCACATCTTCTCCTTTGTCATCATATGGCTACTTCCATGTGTGTCTGTGTCCTCTCCTCTCATGAGGACACCAGTCTTTGGATTTGGGACCCATCCAAAATTTAGTATGATATCATCTCAAGTCCTTAACCTAATTGGTAAAGACCCTATTTCTTAATATGGTCACATTTTGAGGTTCCAGGTGGGCATACATTTGGCCAGGGAGATGCCATCAACCCAACACACCAGCTCATGCAGGTACATTTGCGTATAGCTTAGGGTTGACCTTTCCCATGGAAGTATTACATCCCCCTCTGGACTCCAGTTTTGCATGTTCTAGAATGCTTCACCTTGTCCGGCAGGATGAGTCTCTTTTCATTTTTG
>NW_026661130.1:0-2850 GCF_009828535.3 Hylobates moloch | reverse complement strand
GTGTTAGAAATAATAGTTTCTTTTAAAGACTAACTTCCTTCAAGCCTCCTTGCTTTGTGCTAATAACTCTTTGTTAAGCCCTATCCTATGTAGCTGTTAAACATGCTCACAGGCACGTAGTACATTCTATGTCCTTGTACTTTAACCAAGATATCTATGCTGGACGTGCTCACAGGCATGTCCCAGCTCGCAGCCTATGTCCCTTTCCTATTGGGAATATTATTACTTTTCTAAGTCGTTTCGTAAGCAACTTCTTCTTTTCCTTTATCCCTCCATTACTTTTATCTATTTTCAAAAGTTTTAAACTACTAGCCAATCGGGTTTTAGGTTAGATTGTGAGGTCTGGCTCCAGCCAATGGAAACAGGACACAGTTGCAAGGACAAACTGCGTAAGGAGTAAAAATTGCTTCCCTCCTTTGTTTGGTGTACTCATGTGGCAAGACTGCTGGCGAGTGTACCCTTTCCGCAGAAAGTTTAAAAATGGCCTTGCTAAGGAGATTAAACTTATGCCGGGTGTGGTGGCTCACACCTGTAATCCTAGCAGTTTGGGAGGCCGAGGCGGGCAGATCATATGAGGTCAGGAGTTCGAGACCAGCCTGGCCAACATGGTGAAACCCCATCTCTACTAAAAATGTAAAAATTAGCCGGGCGTGGTGGCTCACGCCTGTAATCCCAACTACTTGGGAGTCTGAGGCAGGAGAATAGCTTGAACCTGGGAGGTGGAGGTTGCCGAGATGGCGCCACTGCACTCCAGCCTGGGGCACAAGAGCGAGACTTCATCTCAAAAAAAAGAAAAAAAGAAAGAAAGAAAGAAAAAGAAAATTAAACTTATGTTCAAGTGCTATTTCTTTGTGCCACTGGGGAACAAACATTTCTAACATAGAGTCTCAGTTTTGTCACCCAGGCTGGCAGGCAATTGTGTGATCTCCACTCACTACGACCTCCACCTCCTGGGCTCAAGCAATTCTCCCACTTCAGCCTCCCAAGTAGCTGCCCGCCACCACGCCCGGCTAATGTTTTGTATTTTTAGTAGAGACGGGATTTCACCGTGGTCTCGATCTCCTGACCTCGTGATCCGCCCGCCTCGGCCTCCCAAAGTGCTGGGATTACAAGCGTGAGCCACCGCGCCCGGCCGATCTCGAACTCTTGACCTCAGATGATCCACCCTCCTCGGCCTCCCAAAGTGCTGGGATTACAGGCATGAGCCACCGTGCCCAGCCTTGAGTTAATTTTTGTGTCATGTGTCCCCTGAATGGATTTGAAAAGCTCTTTATCTGTCATATGTGAGCCTGTTCTTGCATTGCTATAAAAAAAATACCTGAGGCTGGGTAATTTATAAAGAAAAGTGGTTTATTTTGGCTCGTGGTTCTGGAGGCTATACAGGAAGTGTGGTGCCAGCATCTGCTTCTAGTGACACCCTCAGGAAGCTTCCAATCATGGTGGAAGGTGAAGAGGGAGCCAGCATATCCATGGCAAGAATGGGAGCAAGAGAGTGAGGGTGGAGGAGGTGCTAGACTCTTTAAAACAACCAGATCTCATACGGACTCAGAGCAAGAACTCACTCATTATTGTGAGGGCGGCACCAAGCCATTCATGAGGGATCCACTGCCGTGACCCAAACACTTGCCATTAGACGCCACCTTGAACATTGGGGATTACAGTTCAACATGAGATTTGGAGGGGACAGACATCCAAACTGTATCACATCACCACCACCCAACCAACACACATGCATTTCAAAATTGACATGTACAGGATTTCAGCAGATGTTTACACAGTTGCAAAGGGTGTAATTTCTTTTTTCTTTTCTTTTTGAGCTGTGCTGTCACTCTCTGGTTGCCAGGGTGGAGTGCAGTGGCATGATCATGGCTTGCTGCGGCCTCCCAAGCAGCTGAGACTATGGGGACACATCACCACACCCGGCTAATTTGTAAATTTTTTGAAGAAGATGGGGTCTTGGCCAGGTGCGGTGGCTCATGCCTGTAATCCCGGCAGTTTGGGAGGCCGAGGCAGGTGGATTACCTGAGGTCAGGAGTTCGAGACCAGCCTGGCCAACATGGTGAAACCCCACCTCTACTAAAAATACAAAAATTAGCTGGGCATGGTGACGGGTGCCTGTAATCCCAGCTACTCGGGAGGCTGAGGCAGGAGAATCGCTTGAACTCAGGAGGCAGAGGTTGCAGTGAGCTGAGATTGCACCACTGCACTCCAGCCTGGGCAACAGAGTAAGACTATGTCTCAAAAAAAAAAAAAAAAAAAGAAAAGAAAGAAAGAAAAAAAAATCCCAACTCAATAAGAAAACAACCCAATTTAAAAATGGGCAAAAGATCTGAACAGATGCTTCTCCAAAGAAGAAATACAAATGGCAAATAAGCATATCAGAAGATGTTTAACATCATACATCATTAGGGAATTGCAAATTAAAACCACAAGGAGATACCGCTGCATACCTACTAGATAGCCAAAATCCAAAACACTGACAACTCCTAATGCTGGCGAGGACCCGGAGCAGCAAGAACTGCCATTCATTGCTGGTGAGAATGCGACAAGGTACAGCCACCCTGAAAAGCGGTTGGCAGTTCCTTCTGGAGCTAAGTATACTCTTACCATACA
Organism: Hylobates moloch; assembly: GCF_009828535.3. NCBI lineage: Eukaryota > Metazoa > Chordata > Mammalia > Primates > Hylobatidae > Hylobates > Hylobates moloch. Next base: position 237 of record NW_026661130.1, on the reverse strand, counting down.
ATTCAGCAATCACACTCCTTGGTATTTACCCAAATGATTTGAAAACTTAGGTCCACACAAAAACCACCACACACATATTTATAGCAGCCTTTTTTTCCTTAAAGACCAATGTGATAGTATTAGCAGCTTTATTCGTAATTGGAAAAACTGGAAGCAATTACGCTTGTAATCCCAGCACTTTGGGAGGCCGAGGTGGGCGGATCACGAGGTCAGGAGATCGAGACCACGGTGAAACCC
>NW_026661129.1:0-2850 GCF_009828535.3 Hylobates moloch | reverse complement strand
GTATTAACTTACTTAAAGCTAAGAACAACACTGTGAGGTGGGAATTACCCAGCCTTTACAGACAAGGACACTGAGGCACAGAACAATTAAGTGACTTGCCCCAGCTACACTACTAGTAACTGGCACAGCTAAGATCCTGACATTAAAATCATAGACACATGCCCAAACTGAGCATGCTGGAGATTTCTAGAAGAAAACCATTTCCTTCCCGTAACTAGCAGGCTCAACACACCCTGGCCCTCTCTTCCACTTCCCAGACTCTTCAACTCCACCCAAGATATTCTGGGCGGAACCTGATCTTGAATCTGGATTTGAACAACCCAGTGACAGTCACACGTAGGGGTTGGAGGCAGGGACCAAGGCCACACTAACTCAACCTGAAAAGCCCAAGCTGCTCATGATGTTTCAAACTTGACCTCTGTGACACTGCCCTTCGACCTGGCCTCTAACAGTGGCCAAGATAAGGTGTGGGCCAAAGACCAGGCCTACATACATCCGGCCTTGCTGGCCTCAGAGCAGGAAGAGACCTCAGAACACCCCAAGGCTGCCAACTACTTCACTTTCAAGAGCTGCTCATAGCACTACACCCTGAGCCCTATATTTTGAAAGATTTGATACACCATTAATCAAACACATGCGGCAGTACCCTCATCATGAATGGTGCGCAATGACTCCAGACCAAAGGAAAGTGACCCAAAAACTTTGGTAGCAGCAATAATCCCCTAATCAAAGGTAAAGGACTTTTTGAAATTCTGAGGATCCCTTCACAGACTGGAGACTTGGGTCTTCCACATGGGAGGTACCAGAGTCTCAAGTCCATCCACACCAGTGGCCAAGCTAACCCAGCCCCTGAGGCTAAGGGCATTGCCCAGCTGAGACTGGCTCTGCCAACAGTGATGAGCAGCAGTAGCAGGGCTCAAAAAGCAGACCTGTTATAGGACTCAGCAAGTCAGGACAGCGGGGGCAGGCGTTGGCAGAGGAAGGCCTGTTGTTAGGATTAAACAGGAGAGTTTAGGCCAGGTTCCTGGCTCAGGCCTGTAATCCCAACACTTTGGGAGGCTGAGGTGGGAGGATCCCTTGAGGTTGGGAGTTCAAGACCAGCCTGGACAACATGTGAGATCCCATCTCTACAAAAAATGTTTTAAAATATTAGCTGGGTGTGGTGGCGCGTGCTTGTAATCCTAGCTACTCAGGAGGCTGAGGCAGGAGGATCACCTGAGTCCAGGGTTTAAGGTTATAGTGAGCTATGATCATGCCACTGTACTCCAGCCCGGGTGACAGAGTGAAAACCTGTCTCTAAAAGAAAAGATTAAAAAATATATATATATGGGCCAGGCATGGTGGCTCACGCTTGTAATCCCAGCACTTTGGTAGGCCAAGGCGGGTGGATCACAAGGTCAGGAGTTCGAGACCAGCCTGGCCAATATGGTGAAACCCAGTCTCTACTAAAAATACAAAAATTAGCTGGGCATGGTGGCGCACGCCTGTAGTCCCAGCTGCTCGGGAGGTTGAGGCAGGAGAATCGCTTGAACTCGGGAGGCAGAGGTTGCAGTGAGCCAAGACCGCACCACTGCACTCCAGCCTGGTGACAGAGCAAGACTCCATCTCAAAAAAAAAAAAAAAATCTGCTTTTATACCCAGGCCCCATGGTAGCACACCTGTAGTCCCAGCTACTCAGGAGGCTGAGATGGGAGGATCCCTTGAGGCTGGAAGTTCAAGAACAGCCTAGGCAACATAGCAAGACCCTGTCTCTAAAAGAAAAGAAAAAAAAAGCCAAGCTTATGTGCTACACAAAGCTGGATGCAGACCCCCAACTCTGACCTTGCCCAGGCTACTGTCTCCTTTGACAACACGAAGATGGGTCTTGTTCTCCCTGAAGGTGCTGTGAGAATGAAATGAAATCAGGCCATGCTTTGGATCTTAGGCTGATACAACAAAAGGTGGTTTGATTTCAGCCTCTGCTTTGAGTCCACAAGGGGAAGGTATGATACCCACACCACCTAAAAACATTGCAGACCTGAACGGCCCTTAGGAATCCACCTAGTTCCACAGCCTCACTATACTGGTGAGGACCCAGGTCCAGGGGCCAAACCCCATGCTCAAAGTCACACGGCCAGGACGGAGGACATTCTGGTGCAAGAGTGTTGGCTCTCCCTGTGGCTCTGATCCAGTGATTACTGGGACGCTGCCCACCCTCCCTCTTAGGCCTCTAATAACAACCCTTCCTGATCAGAGGAACTCTCCGGCCCACCAAAGGCTTTTGCTTACGTGACCTCAAGCTTCCTGGACTGTTTGGTTCTCCCGACTCTAGGGACCTGGATACGAGGCTGGTCCACGGGGAGAAATGCAAACTATGAAATCGAACCAACCCGGGTCGCAGTGCCTGCGTGGCCATTTACTGCATTAGGTCAGGCTAAGTTCATTTCTCTGGACCTCAGTATCCTCAACAGTAAAATGAAACTAAATCCTATCCACCGCCTGGGTGCCACCAGGACTTCGTGAGGCAACAGAGGTAACCTCCAACGTTCATAGTTGACATTCAAAACCCTCTACTAAACACCACCAGATGGTGGGGCGCAGTGGCGCACGCCTTTAAGCCTAGCACTTTAGGAGGTCGAGGTGGGCAGATCGCTTGAGCTCCGGAATTCGAGACCAGCCTAGGCAACATGGAGAAACCTCATCTCTACAAAAAACTACCGAGCCTGTGGTCCCAGCTACTTGGGAGGCTGTGGTAGAAGGATCCCTTAAACCCGGGAAGTCGAGGCTGCAGTGAGCTGTGATTCTGCCACTGCCCTCCAGCTTCGGTGAGAGGGACGAGACCCTGTCTCAAAAAAATAAAAATAAACACCA
>NW_026661128.1:1036-2850 GCF_009828535.3 Hylobates moloch | reverse complement strand
TCCGCCTCCCGGGTTCAAGCGATTCTCCTGCCTCAGCCTCCTGAGTAGCTGGGATTACAGGCACATGTCACCACACCCGGCTAATTTTTGTATGTTTAGTAGAGATGGGGTTTCACCATGTTGGGCAGGCTGGTTTCCAACTCCTGGCCTCAGGTGATCCACGTGCTTCGGCCTCTCAAAGTGCTGGGATTGCAGGCATGAGCCACCGTGCCTGGCCAATGTAGGCATATCTTAAAAGGATACATGACCTGGGGATATTTTGACTATTGAGATTAATTAAGTTTTAAAGAACAGCCAGGCACTATGGTGGCTCAGGCCTGTAATGCCAACACTGTGAGAGGCTGAGGCAGGCTGATAGCTTGAGCCCAGGAGTTTGAGACCAGTCTGGGAAACATGGCAAAACCCAGTCCCTACAAAAAATACAAAAATTAACTGGGTGTGGTGGTACGGCCTGTAGTCCCAGCTACTGGGGAAGCTAAAGTGAGAAACCCTTGAATATGGGAGGCAGAGGCTGCAGTGAGCCAAGATCGTGCCACTGCACTCCACCCTGGGTGACAGAGTGAAACCCTGTTTCAAAAATAAAATAATAACAATAATAAAAAGTAGATTTCAATCCATTGAATAAAAAAGATTGAGTCATTACTATTAGTAAATAAATTACTGAAGAGGAAAGTGGGGGACACGTTACTGCACCATGGTATACCAACTAATACATGTAGAAGAAATGATATATTTAAAATATTGTGATATCAACACAGTAATGATTAAGGCAAAATTCATCGATCAACCCATAAAACTATGAGTAAAAGTTTGATGAAGAATGGAATATTTGCATGTCCTCAAATATTTCCTTACAGATTACATACTAGTTACATGGGGAGGAAATTATGACTTTACATTTAGTTAACACCACCAAAAATGGAGGAAAATATCCTTATGTGATGTATTGAAAACACAACATCGCTTATGTTATATTCTTGCCAAATGTGCACAACCTGAATCTAATCATGAGGAAACATCAGAAAACTCAAACTGAAGGACATTCTACTGACAACTGGCTTGAATTCTTCAAAATTAATATTATAAAATACAAAAGAAAGGTTGGGAAACCACTTCAGATCAAAGGATACTAAAGAAATAGGAAAGGAGATGTTAGGCCAGGCGCAGTGGCTCATACCTGTAACCCCAGCACTTTGGGAGGCCAAGGCAGGTGGATCACAAGGTCAAGAGATCGAGACCATGCTGGCCAACATGGTGAAACGCTATCTCTACTAAAAATACAAAAAAAATAGCTGGGCATGGTGGGGCATGCCTGTAGTCCCAGCTACTCAGGAGGCTGAGGCAGGAGAATCTCTTGAACCTGGGAGGTGGAGGTTGCAGTGAGCCCAGATCATGCCACTGCACTCCAGCCTGGTGACAGAGCGAGACTCTGTCTCATAAAAAAAGAAAGAAAGAAAGAAAAGATATGTTGGAATTATTGGTGAATTTTAGGTATATACTGCATATTAAATAATAGTATTGTATTAATGTTTAATTTTCTGACTTTGAAAATTTACTGTGGTTTACAAGAGAATGTTCTTTCTCGTAGGAAGTACACATTGAATTTCTAGAGGTAAAAATACATGATGTATGCAAGCTGTAATAAACAGATCGGGAAAAATAATGTGTGTGTGTTTGTATTTGTAGAGACAGATAAAGGAAGAAGACGCAATGTGGTAAAATATTTGAAATTGCTAAATCTGTGTTAACGAGTGTATGGTAGTTCTTTGTATTATTTTTGCAACTTTTCTATAGGCTTGAAATAATTTCAAACT
>NW_026661128.1:0-1026 GCF_009828535.3 Hylobates moloch | reverse complement strand
GAATATGTCATGAAAAACAAGAAAGGTCAGGGAGTCTCAGTATATTTTAAACTTAAATTGGTTTTCAGAGATACTTCTACCTTGTTCCTAAGGAATTCAGGGTGTCCAGATTTCAGCCTACCTAGCAGTGCGAAGCTCTATGAGTCAAATATCCTAGGCTTTCTTCCACATCAGCAAGCGTCTGAAATTTAGGTTTCTTTCTGGACAATATCACCTACACTTTGGCAGTGGGCTTCTACATTGCCTACATCCAACTCTTGGAAGCAAGAAGAGTGGGGAAAGCCAAGGCCACCACACAAAAGAATATCCCTACACGAGATAAGTGGAAATAAAGCACTGGCTTAGGTGTGGACAGGGAGAGAGAAATGTGAAAACACAGAAGGTGGACAGACAGAGAACGTCTTCCAAGGAGGAAGAGGAACAGTCTGCTAACAACAAGGAACTCTCTACTTAATGCTGTGAAGATATTTTAATTACATTTTATGCATTAGGCTGCTTTTTTTTGTTTTTTGTTTTTGATGGAGTTTCGCTCTGTCACCAGGCTTGAGTGCAGTGGCGCGATCTCGGCTCACTGCAATCTCTGCCTCTCAGGTTCAAGGGATTCTCCTACCTCAGCCTCCCCATAGCTGGGACTACAAGCATGGCCACTACGCCCAGCTAATTTTTTATTCTCCTGCCTCAGCCTCCCTGGCCACCATGCCCAGCTATTTTCGTATTTTTAGTAGAGACGGTGTTTCACCATGTTGGCCAGGATGGTCTCGATCTCTTGACCTCGTGATTTGCCCGCCTTGGCTTCCCAAAGTGCTGGGATTGCAGGCATGAGCCACCGCCCTCAGCCACATAGACTGGGTTTTAACAACTTGATCTTAGACCAGAACATTGGCACAATTGGTGGGAGCTGGAGAGAGAGCAGGGTGAATCTCAACTCTGAGAGTGGAGAAAGAATGATTGCAGTTTCTTCCTTAGAGCTTAGAAACTTCCAATCCTGGGTTTCAAATTGAAAGGCCAAAATAGCTTGAAAGGGCT
>NW_026661127.1:0-2851 GCF_009828535.3 Hylobates moloch | reverse complement strand
GTTCTGTGCATTCAACTAAGAGAGTTGAAGCATGCTTTTGATAGAGCAGTTCTGAAACACTCTTTCTGTAGAAACTGCAAGGTTACATTCGGAGCACTAAGGGGCCTACAGTGGAAAAAAGATTATCTACAAAAAAAACTACCCAGAGGCATTCTGTGAAACTTCTTTCTGTTCTGTGCATTCAACTAACAGAGTTGAAGCTTACATTTGATTGAGGAGTTCTGTAACACTCTTTCTGTAGTAACTGCAAGGGAATATTTGAACAGCTAAATGGCCTATAGTGGAAAAAGGAATATCTTCAAATAGAAACTGCACAGAAGCATTCTGTGAAACTTCTTTCAGTTCTGTGCATTCAACTAATAGATTTTAAGCTTACTTTTGATAGAGCTGTTCTGAAACACTCTTTCTGTAGAAACTGCAATGCGTCATTCCCAGCACTAAGTTGCCTATACTGGAAAAAGGAATATCTTCAAATAAAAACTACACAGAAGCATTCTGTGAAACTTATTTCTGTTCTGTGCATTCAACTAAGAGATTTGAAGCACGCTTTTGATAGAGCAGTTCTGAAACACTCTTTCTGTAAAACCTTCAAGTAGACATTCTGAGCGATAAGGGGCTTACCGTGGAAAAAGGAATATCTTCAAATAAAAACTACACAGAAGCATTCTGTGAAACTTCTCAAATAAAAACTACACAGAAGCATTCTGTGAAACTTCTTTCTGTTCTGTGCATTCAACTAACAGAGTTGAATCTTACTTTTGATAGAGCAGTTCTGAAACACTCTTTCTGTAGAAACTGCAAGGCGTCATTCAGAGCGCTAAAGGGCCTATACTGGAAAAAGGAATATCTTCAAATAAAAACTACACAGAAGCATTCTGTGAAACTTCTTTCTGTTCTGTGCATTCAACTAAGACAGTTGAAGCATGCTTTTGATAGACCAGTTCTGAAAAACTCTTTCTGTGGAACCTTCAAGTAGACATTCTGAGCGATAAGGGGCTTACCGTGGAAAAAGGAATATCTTCAAATAAAAACTACACGGAAGCATTCTGTGAAATTTCTTTCTGTTCTGTGCATTCAACTAACAGAGTTGAAGCCTACTTTTGATAGAGCAGTTCTGATACACTGTTTCTGTAGAAACTGAAAGGGGACATTCGGAGCACTAAGGGGCCTACAGTGGAAAAAGGAATATCTTCAGAAAAAACTACCCAGAAGCATTCTGTGAAACTTCTTTCTCTTCTGTGCATTCAGTTAACAGAGTTGAAGGTTACATTTGATTGAGGAGTTCTGTAACACTCTTTCTGTAGTAACTGCAAGGGAACATTTGAAGAGCTAAATTGCCTATAGTGGAAAAAGGAATATCTTCAAATAGAAACTGCACAGAAGCATTCTCTGAAACTTCTTTCAGTTCTGTGCATTCAACTAACAGAGTTGAATCTTACTTTTGATAGAGCAGTTCTGAAACACTCTTTCTGTAGAAACTGGAATAGGATATTTTGAGCACTATGGGGCCTTTAGTGGAAAAAGGAATATCTCCAAATAAAAACAACACAGAGGCATTCTGTGAAACTTCTTTCTGTTCTGTGCATTCAATTAACAGAGATGAATCTTACTTTTGATAGAGCAGTTCTGAAACACTCCTTCTGTGGAAACTGTAAGGGGACATTCGGAGCGCTAGGGGTCCTATAGTGGAAAAAGGGATATCTTCAAATGAAAACTACACAGAAGCATTCTGTGAAACTTCTTTCTGTTCTGTGCATTCAACTAATAGATTTGAAGCTTACTTTTGATAGAGCTGTTCTCAAACACTCTTTCTGTAGAAACTGCAAGGCGTCATTCCGAGCACTAAGGGGCCTATACTGGAAAAAGGAATATCTTCAAATAAAAACTACACAGAAGCATTCTGTGAAACATCTTTCTGTTCTGTGCATTCAACTAAGAGAGTTGAAGCATACTTTTGATAGAGCAGTTCTGAAACACTCCTTCTTTGGAAACTGTAACGGGACATTCCGAGTGCCAAGGGTCCTATAGTGGAAAAAGGGATATCTTCAAAGAAAAACTACACAGAAGCATTCTGTGAAACTTCTTTCTGTTCTGTGCATTCAACTAACAGAATTGAAGCCTACTTTTGATAGAGCAGTTCTGAAACACTCCTTCTTTGGAAACTGTAACGAGACATTCCGAGTGCCAAGGGTCCTATAGTGGAAAAAGGGATATCTTCAAATAAAAACTACACAGAAACATTCTTTGAAACTTCTTTCTGTTCTGTGCATTCAACTAATAGATTTGAAGCTTACTTTTGATATAGCAGTTCTGAAACACTCTTTCTGTAGAAACTGCAAGGGAACATTCCGAGCACCAAGGGGCTTATAGTGGGAAAAGACATATCTTAAAATAAAAACTACATAGAAGCATTCTGTGAAACTTCTTTGTGTTCTGTGCATTCAACTAACAGAGCTGAAGCTTACATTTGATTGAGGAGTTCTGTAACACTCTTTCTGTAGTAACTGCAAGGGAACATTTGAAACGCTAAATGGACTATAGTGGAAAAAGGAATATCTTCAAATAGAAACAGCACAGAAGCATTCTGTGAAACTTGTTTCGGTTCTGTGCATTCACCTTACAGAGTGGAAGCTTACTTTTGATAGAGCTGCTCTGAAACACTCTTTCTGTAGAAACTGCAAGGCGTCATTCCGAGCACTAAGGGGCCTATACTGGAAAGAGGAATATCTTCAAATAAAAACTACACAGAAGCATTCTGTGAAACTTCTTTCTGTTCTGTGCATTCAACTAAGAGACTTGAAGCATGCTTTTGATAGAGCAGTTCTGAAACTCTCTTTCTGTAGAACCTTCA
>NW_026661126.1:0-2851 GCF_009828535.3 Hylobates moloch | reverse complement strand
TTGGCATCCCTGAAAGGGAGGAGGAGAAAGCAAACAACTTGGAAAACATGTTTCAGGATCTTATCCATGAAAACTTCCTTAACCTTTTTAGAGAGACCAACAGTCAAATTCAGAAAACACAGAGAATTCTTGGAAGATTCTGCACAAAAAGATAAATCCCAAGACATGTAATCATCAGATTTTCCAAGGTAGAAATGAAAGAAAGAATGTTAAAGGCAGCTGGAGAAAAACAGTGGGTCACCTACAAAGAGAATATCATCAGACTAACAGTGGACCTCTTAGCTAAAACCCTACGAACAAGAAGAGATTGGGGGCCTATATTCAACACTATTAAAGAAAAAATTTTTGAACCAAAAATTTCATATCCAGCCAAACTAAGTTTTCTAAGCAAAGGAGAAATTAGATCCTTTTAAGATAAGCAAATTCATATGGTTTGGCTCTAGGTACCCACCCAAATCTCACCTTGAATTGTAATCCCCATAATCCCTATGTGTCAAGAGCAGGACCAGGTGGAGGTAACTGGATCATGGTGGCAGTTTCTCTTATGCTGCTTTAATGACAATGAGTGAGTCTTACGAGATTTAGTGGTTTGATAAGTGTCTGGCATTTCCTCTGCTTGTACTCACTCCATCCTGCCACCTTGAAGAAGGCGCCTGCTTCTCCTTCACCTTCTGCCATGATTGTAAGTTTCCTGAGGCCTCCCCAGCAATGCAGAATTGTGAGTCAATTAAATCCCTTTTCTTTATAAATTATCCAGTCTCAGGTATTCCTTCCTAGCAGTGTGAGAATCCACTAATACAGTAAATTGGTACCAGGAGTTGGGTGCCACTATAAAGATTCCTGAAAATATGGAAGCAGCTTTGGAACTGGGTAACAGGCAGAGGTTGGAACAGTTTGGAGGGCTCAAAAGAAGACAGGAATACGTGAGAAAGTTTGGAACTTCCTAGAGACTTGTTGAATGGCTCTGATCAAAATGCTGATAGTGATATGGATAATGAAGTCCAGGCTGAGGTGGGCTCAGATGGAAATGAGGAACTTCTTGGGAACTGGAGTAAAGGTGATTCTTGCTATGGAAAAAGAAAAACTGGCAGCATTTTACCTCCACCCTAGAGATCTGTGAAACTTTGAACTTCAGAGAGATGATTCACGGTATCTGGCAGAAGAAATTACTAAGCGGTAAAATGTTCAAAAGAAAGCAGAGCATAAAAGTTTGAAAAATTTGCAGTCTGACAATGCGATAGAGAATAAAAACCCATTTTCTGGGGAGAAATTCTATCAAATCCACATATATCAATAAAAACCTTGAATTTAAACAGGCTAAATGCCCCCACTTAAAACACACAGAGTGGCAAGGTATATAAAAAACTAGGGCCTAATGGTATCCTGTCTCCAAGAGACTCATCTCACATGAAATGACACACATAGGCTCAAAATAAGGGGGTGGGGGAAAATCTACCAAGCAAATTAAAAACAGAAAAAAGCAGGGTTGCAATGCTCATATTAAATGAAACAGACTTGCCGGGTACGGTGGCTCAGGCCTGTAATCCCAGCACTTTGGGAGGCCGAGGTGGGTGGATCACGAGGTCAGGAGATTGAGACCATCCTGGCTAACATGGTGAAACCCCGTCTCTACTAAAAATACAAAAAATTAGCCGGGCAAGGTGGTGGGCACCCGTAGTCCCAGCTACGCGGGAGGCTGAGGCAGGAGAATGGCATGAACCCTGGGGGGGTGGAGCCTGCAGTGAGCCGAGATCGTGCCACTGCACTCCAGCCTGGGTGACAGCGAGACTCCATCTCAAAAAAAAAATAAAATAAAATAAATGAAACAGACTTTAAACCAACAAAGATCAAAAAAGACAAAGAAGGGCATTACATAATGGTAAAGGGTTCAACTCGAAAAGAAGACCTAACTGCCCTAAATGTATATGCACCTAACACTGAAGCACCTAGATTCTCAACCAAGTTCTTAGAGATCTACAAAGAGATATAGACTCCCACTCAATAATAGTAAGAGACTTCAACACTCCACTTACAGTATTGGACAGATCAATGAGGCAGAAAATTAACAAAGATATTCAGGACCTGAACTCAACATTGCACCTAATGGATCCAATAGACATCTGCAGAACTCTCTATTCAAGAACAGAATATACATTTTTCTCATTGCCATATGACACATACTCTAAAGTTGACCATGTGATTGGACATAAAACAATTCTCAGCAAAGGCAAAAGAATGGAAATCATACCAAACACACTTTCAGACAAAAGTGGAATATAAATAGAAGTCAAGACTAAGAAAATTGTTCAAAACAATTCAAATACATGAAAATTAAACAACATTCTCCTGAATGACATTTGGGTAAAATTAAGGCAGAATTCAAGAAGTTCTTTGAAACTAATGAGAACAAAGATACAACAAACCAGAATCTCTGGACACAGCTAAGGCAGTATTAAGAGAGAAATTCATAGCACTAAAAACCCATATTGAAAATTTAGAATGATCTCAAATTAACAACCTAACATTACAACTGAAAGAATTACAGAAGCAAGAACAAATCAACCTCAAAGCTAGCAGAAGACAAGAAATAACCAAAATCAGAGCTGAACTGAAAGAAATCATGACACAAAAAAAATTCGAAAGATCAGTGAATTCAGGAATTGGTTTTTTGAAAAGATTAATAAGATAGGTCACTAGCTAGACTACTAAAGAAGAAAAGAGAAAAGATCCAAATAAACAGTTACTAACTATATATTGTCGGTAAGCAAATACATGCTATCTGTATGTCACTTTTAAAATTTTACTGATACATAATAAAGGTACATATTTTCAGGATGCACATGACAATTTA
>NW_026661125.1:0-2851 GCF_009828535.3 Hylobates moloch | reverse complement strand
TGATGCCTCCAGCTTTGTTCTTTTGGCTTAGGATTGACTTGGCGATGCGGGCTCTTTTTTGGTTCCATATGAACTTTAAAGTAGTTTTTTCCAATTCTGTGAAGAAAGTCATTGGTAGCTTGATGGGGATGGCATTGAATCTATAAATTACTTTGGGCAGTATGGCCATTTTCACGATATTGATTCTTCCAACCCATGAGCATGGAATGTTCTTCCATTTGTTTGTATCCTCTTTGATTTCATTGAGTAGTGGTTTGAAGTTCTCCTTGAAGAGGTCCTTCACATCCCTTGTAAGTTGGATTCCTAGGTATTTTATTCTCTTTGAAGCCTTTGTGAATGGGAGTTCATTCATGATTTGGCTCTCTGTTTGTCTGTGATTGGTGTACAAGAATGCTTGTGATTTTTGTACATTGGTTTTGTATCCTGAGACTTTGCTGAAGTTGCTAATCAGCTTAAGGAGATTTTGGACTGAGACAATGGGAATTTCTAGATATACAATCATGTCATCTGCAAACAGGGACAGTTTGACTTCCTCTTTTCCTAATTGAATACCCTTTATTTCCTTCTCCTGCCTGATTGCTCTGGCCAGAACTTCCAGCACTATGTTGAATAGGAGCGGTGAGAGAGGGCCTCCCTGTCTTGTGCCAGTTTTCAGAGGGAATGCTTCCAGTTTTTGCCCATTCAGTATGATATTGGCTGTGGGTTTGTCATATATAGCTCTTATTATTTTGAGATACGTCCCATCAATACCTAATTTATTGAGAGTTTTTAGCATGAAGGGTTGTTGAATTTTGTCAAAGGCCTTTTCTGCATCTATTGAGATAATCATGTGGTTTTTGTCTTTGGTTCTGTTTATATGCTGGATTACATTTACTGATTTGCATATGTTGAACCAGCCCTGCATCCTAGGGATGAAGCCCACTTGATCATGGTGTATGAGCTTTTTGATGTGTGGCTGGATTCGGTTTGCCAGTATTTTATTGAGGATTTTTGCATCAATCTTCATCAAGGATATTTGTCCAAAATTCTCTTTTTTGGTTGTGTCTCTGCCTGGCTTTGGTATCAGGATGATGCTGGCTTCATAAAATGTGTTAGGGAGGATTCCCTCTTTTTCTATCGATTGGAATAGTTTCAGAAGGAATAGTACCACTTCCTTCTTGTACCTCTGGTAGAATTCAGCTGTGAATCCCTCAGGTCCTGGACTCTTTTTGGTTGGTAAGCTATTGATTATTGCCACAATTTCAGAACCTGTTATTGGTCTATTCAGAGATTCGACTTCTTCCTGATTTAGTCTTGGGAGGGTGTATTTGTCAAGGAATTTATCCATTTCTTCTAGATTTTCTAGTTTATTTGCATAGAGGTGTTTGTAGTATTCTCTGGTGGTAGATTGTATTTCTGTGGGATCGGTGGTGATATCCCCTTTTTCATTTTTTATTGCATCTATTTGATTCTTCTCTCTTTTCTTCTTTATTAGTCTTGCTAGCAGTCTATCAATTTTGTTGATCTTTTCAAAAATCCAGGTCCTGGATTCATTAATTTTTTGAAGGGTTTTTTGTGTCTCTATTTCCTTCAGTTCTGCTGTGATTTTAGTTATTTCTAGCCTTCTGCTAGCTTTTGAATGTGTTTGCTCTTGCTTTTCTAGTTCTTTTAATTGTGATGTTAGGGTGTCAATTTTGGATCTTTCCTGCTTTCTCTTGTGGGCATTTAGTGCTATAATTTTCCCTCTACACACTGCTTTGAATGTGTCCCAGAGATTCTGGTATGTTGTGTCTTTGTTCTCGTTGGTTTCAAAGAACATCTTTATTTCTACCTTCATTTCATTATGTACCCAATAGTCATTCAGGAGCAGGTTGTTCAGTTTCCATGTAGTTGAGCGGTTTTGAGTGAGTTTTTTAATCCTGAGTTCTAGTTTGATTGCACTGTGGTCTGAGAGACAGTTTGTTATAATTTCTATTCTTTTACATTTGCTGAGGAGAGCTTTACTTCCAACTATGTGGTCAATTTTGGAATAGGTGTGGTGTGGTGCTGAAAAAAATGTATGTTCTGTTGATTTGGGGTGGAGAGTTCTGTAGATGTCTATTAGGTCCACTTTGTTTAGAGCTGAGTTCAATTCCTGGATATCCTTGTTAACTTTCTGTCTCCATGATCTGTCTAATGTTGACAGTGAGGTGTTAAAATCTCCCATTATTATTGTGTGGGAGTTTAAGTCCCTTTGTAGGTCACTCAGGACTTGCTTTATGAATCTGGGTGCTCCTTTGTTGGGTGCATATATATTTAGGATAGTTAGCTCTTCTTGTTGAATTAATCCCTTTACCATTATGTAATGGCCTTCTTTTTCTCTTTTGATCTTTGTTGGTTTAAAGTCTATTTTATCAGAGACTAGGATTGCAACCCCTGCCTTTTTTTGTTTTCCATTTGCTTGATAGATCTTCCTCCATCCTTTTATTTTGAGTCTATGTGTGTCTCTGCTTGTGAGATGGGTTTCCTCAATACAGCACACTGATGGCTCCTGACTCCTTATCCAGTTTGCCAGTCTGTGTCTTTTAATTGGAGCATTTAGCCCATTTACATTTAACGTTAATATTGTTATGTGTGAATCTGATCCTGTCATTATGATGTTAGTTGGTTATTTTGCTCATTAGTTGATGCAGTTTCTTCCTAGCCTCGATGGTCTTTACAATTTGGCATGTTTTTGCAGTGGCTGGTACCGGTTGTTCCTTTCCACGTTTAGTGCTTCCTTAAGGAGTTCTTTTAGGGCAGGCCTGGTGGTGACAAAATCACTCAACGTTTGCTTGTCTGTAAAGCATTTTATTTCTCCTTCACTTATGAAGCTTAGTTTGGCTGGATAGGA
>NW_026661124.1:0-2852 GCF_009828535.3 Hylobates moloch | reverse complement strand
GTAGTTTTTATTTGAAGGTAATATTTTTCCACCATAGGCTCCCTAGCCCTCCGAATGTCCACTTGCAGTTTCTACAGAAAGACGGTTTCAGAACAACTCAATCAAAAGGAAGCTTCAACTCTGTTAGTCGAATGCACAAACAGAAAGAACTTTCCCTGAACGCTTCTGTGTAGTTTTTATTTGAAGATATTTCTTTTTCCACTATGGGCCCCCTAGCGCTCCGATTGTCCACTTGCAGTTTCTACAGAAAGAGAGTTTCAGAACTGCTCAATCAAAAGTAAGGTTCAACTCTGTTAGTTGAATGCAGAGAACAGAAACAAGTTTCACAGAATGCTTCTGTGTAGTTTTTATTTGAAGATATTCCTTTTTCCACTAAAGGCCCCTTAGCGCTCAGAAAGTCCACTTGCAGTTTCTACAGAAAATGTGTTTCAGAACTGCTAAATCAAAAGTAAGCTTCACCTCTTTTAGTTGAATACACAGAACAGAAAGAAGTTTCACCGAATGCCTCTGTGTAGTTTTCATTTGAATATATTCCTTTTGGCACTATAGGCCCCTTAGCGATCCAAATGTCCACTTGCAGTTTCCACAGAAAGAGTGTTTCAGAACTAATCAATAAAAAGTAAGATCCACTCTGTTAGTTGAATGCACAAAACAGAAAAACTTTCACAGAATGCTTCTGTGTTGTTTTTATTTGAATATAATCCTTTTTCCACTATAGGGCCGTTAGCTCTCCGAACGTCCACTTGCAGTTTCTACAGAAAGAGTGTTTCAGAACTGCTCAATCAAAAGTAAGTTTCAACTCTGTTAGTTGAATGCACAGTACAGAAAGCAGTTTCGCAGAATGCTTCTGTGTAGATTTTATTTGAAGATACTCCTTTCTCCACTATAGGCCCCTTAGCGCTCCGAATGTCCACTTGCAGTTTCTACAGAAAGTTTCAGAACTGCTCAATCAAAAGTAAGGTTCAACTGTGTTAGCTGAAAGCACAGAACAGAAAGAAGTTTCACAGAATGCTTCTGTGTAGTTTTTAGTTGAAGTTATTACTTTTTCCACTATAGGCCCCCTAGCGCTACGATTTTTCACTTGCAGTTTCTACAGAAAGAGTGTTTCAGAACTCCTCAATCAAAAGGAAGCTTCAACTCTGTTAGTTGAAAGCACAGAACAGAAAGAAGTTTCACAGAATGCTTCTGTGTACTTTTTATTTGAAGATATTCCTTTTTCCACTAGAGGCCCCTTAGCGCTCAGAATGTCCACTTGCAGTTTCTACAGAAAGAGTGTTTCAGAACTGTTCAATCAAAAGGAACCTTCAACTCTGTTAGTGAAATGCACAGAACGGAAAGTAGTTTCACACAATGCTCCTCTTTAGTTTTTATTTGAAGATATTCCTTTCTCCACTATATGCCCCTCAGCGCTCTGAATGTCCACTTGCAGTTTCTACAGAAAGACTGTTTCAGAACTGCTCAATCAAAAGTAAGGTTCAACACTGTTAGTTGAATGCACAGAACAGAAAGCAGTTTCTCAGAATGCTTCTGTGTAGATTTATTTGAAAATATTCCTTTATCCACTATAGGCCCCTTAGCCCTCGGAATGTTCACTTGCAGTTTATACAGAAAGAGTTTTTCAGAACTGCTCAATCAAAAGTAAGGTTCAACTCTGTTAGTTGAATGCACAGAACAGAAAGTAGTTGCACAGAATGATTCTGTGTAGTTTTTATTTGAAGATAGTCCTTTTTCCACTATAGGCCCATTAGCGCTACGAATGTCCACTTGCAGTTTCCACAGAAAGACTGTTTCAGAACTACTCAATCAAATGTAACTTTCAACTCTGTTATTAGAGTGCACAGAACTGAAAGAAGTTTCTCAGAATGCTTCTGTCTAGTGTTTATCAGAAGATATTACTTTTTGCACTATAGGACTCTTAGCGCTCTGAGTGTCCACTTGCAGTTTCTACAGAAAGAGTGTTTCAGAACTGCTCAATCAAAAGTAATGTTCAACTGTGTTAGTTGAATGCACAGAACAGAAAGAAGTTTCACAGAATGCTTCTGTGTAGTTTTTATTTGAAGATATTCCTTTTTCCACTACAGGCCCCTTACCGCTCGGTACGTCCACGTGCAGTTTCAACAGAAAGAGTCTTTCAAAACTGCTTACTCAAAAGAAAGGTTAAACTCTATTTGTTGACTGCAGAGAATGGAAAGGAGTTTCGCCAAATGCTTCTGTGTAGTTTTTATTTGAAGATATTCCTTTCTCCACTATAGGCCCATTAGCCCTGCGACTGTCCGCTTGCAGTTTCTACAAAAAGAGTGTTTCAAAACTGCTCAATCAAAAATAACTTTCAACTCTTAGTTGAATGCACAGAACAGAAAGAAGTTTCGCAGAATATTTCTGTCTAGTTTTTATTTGAAGATATTCCTTTTTCCGCTTTAGGTCCCTTAGCCCTCCGAATTTCCGCTTACAGTTTCTACAGAAAGAGTGTTTCAGTATTGCTCAATCAAAAGTAAGCTTCAACTCTGTTTGTTGAATGCACAGAACAGAAAGAAGTTTCACAGAATGCTTCTGTGTAGTTTTCATTTGAAAATATTACTTTTGGCACTATAGGACCCTTAGCGCTCCAAATTTCCACTTGAAGTTTCTACAGAAAGAGTGTTTCACAACTAATTAATAAAAAGTAAGCTTCAACTCTGTTAGTTGAATGCAGAAAACAGAAAGTAGTTCCACAGAATGCTTCTGTGTTGTTTTTCTTTGAATATATTTCTTTTTCCACTATAGGGCCATCAGCGCTCCGAAAGTGCACTTGAAGTTTGTACAGAACGAGTGTTTCAGAACTGCTCAATCAAAAGTAAGGTTCAACTCAGTTG
>NW_026661123.1:0-2852 GCF_009828535.3 Hylobates moloch | reverse complement strand
GTAGTTTTTATTTGAAGGTAATATTTTTCCACCATAGGCTCCCTAGCCCTCCGAATGTCCACTTGCAGTTTCTACAGAAAGACGGTTTCAGAACAACTCAATCAAAAGGAAGCTTCAACTCTGTTAGTCGAATGCACAAACAGAAAGAACTTTCCCTGAACGCTTCTGTGTAGTTTTTATTTGAAGATATTTCTTTTTCCACTATGGGCCCCCTAGCGCTCCGATTGTCCACTTGCAGTTTCTACAGAAAGAGAGTTTCAGAACTGCTCAATCAAAAGTAAGGTTCAACTCTGTTAGTTGAATGCAGAGAACAGAAACAAGTTTCACAGAATGCTTCTGTGTAGTTTTTATTTGAAGATATTCCTTTTTCCACTAAAGGCCCCTTAGCGCTCAGAAAGTCCACTTGCAGTTTCTACAGAAAATGTGTTTCAGAACTGCTAAATCAAAAGTAAGCTTCACCTCTTTTAGTTGAATACACAGAACAGAAAGAAGTTTCACCGAATGCCTCTGTGTAGTTTTCATTTGAATATATTCCTTTTGGCACTATAGGCCCCTTAGCGATCCAAATGTCCACTTGCAGTTTCCACAGAAAGAGTGTTTCAGAACTAATCAATAAAAAGTAAGATCCACTCTGTTAGTTGAATGCACAAAACAGAAAAACTTTCACAGAATGCTTCTGTGTTGTTTTTATTTGAATATAATCCTTTTTCCACTATAGGGCCGTTAGCTCTCCGAACGTCCACTTGCAGTTTCTACAGAAAGAGTGTTTCAGAACTGCTCAATCAAAAGTAAGTTTCAACTCTGTTAGTTGAATGCACAGTACAGAAAGCAGTTTCGCAGAATGCTTCTGTGTAGATTTTATTTGAAGATACTCCTTTCTCCACTATAGGCCCCTTAGCGCTCCGAATGTCCACTTGCAGTTTCTACAGAAAGTTTCAGAACTGCTCAATCAAAAGTAAGGTTCAACTGTGTTAGCTGAAAGCACAGAACAGAAAGAAGTTTCACAGAATGCTTCTGTGTAGTTTTTAGTTGAAGTTATTACTTTTTCCACTATAGGCCCCCTAGCGCTACGATTTTTCACTTGCAGTTTCTACAGAAAGAGTGTTTCAGAACTCCTCAATCAAAAGGAAGCTTCAACTCTGTTAGTTGAAAGCACAGAACAGAAAGAAGTTTCACAGAATGCTTCTGTGTACTTTTTATTTGAAGATATTCCTTTTTCCACTAGAGGCCCCTTAGCGCTCAGAATGTCCACTTGCAGTTTCTACAGAAAGAGTGTTTCAGAACTGTTCAATCAAAAGGAACCTTCAACTCTGTTAGTGAAATGCACAGAACGGAAAGTAGTTTCACACAATGCTCCTCTTTAGTTTTTATTTGAAGATATTCCTTTCTCCACTATATGCCCCTCAGCGCTCTGAATGTCCACTTGCAGTTTCTACAGAAAGACTGTTTCAGAACTGCTCAATCAAAAGTAAGGTTCAACACTGTTAGTTGAATGCACAGAACAGAAAGCAGTTTCTCAGAATGCTTCTGTGTAGATTTATTTGAAAATATTCCTTTATCCACTATAGGCCCCTTAGCCCTCGGAATGTTCACTTGCAGTTTATACAGAAAGAGTTTTTCAGAACTGCTCAATCAAAAGTAAGGTTCAACTCTGTTAGTTGAATGCACAGAACAGAAAGTAGTTGCACAGAATGATTCTGTGTAGTTTTTATTTGAAGATAGTCCTTTTTCCACTATAGGCCCATTAGCGCTACGAATGTCCACTTGCAGTTTCCACAGAAAGACTGTTTCAGAACTACTCAATCAAATGTAACTTTCAACTCTGTTATTAGAGTGCACAGAACTGAAAGAAGTTTCTCAGAATGCTTCTGTCTAGTGTTTATCAGAAGATATTACTTTTTGCACTATAGGACTCTTAGCGCTCTGAGTGTCCACTTGCAGTTTCTACAGAAAGAGTGTTTCAGAACTGCTCAATCAAAAGTAATGTTCAACTGTGTTAGTTGAATGCACAGAACAGAAAGAAGTTTCACAGAATGCTTCTGTGTAGTTTTTATTTGAAGATATTCCTTTTTCCACTACAGGCCCCTTACCGCTCGGTACGTCCACGTGCAGTTTCAACAGAAAGAGTCTTTCAAAACTGCTTACTCAAAAGAAAGGTTAAACTCTATTTGTTGACTGCAGAGAATGGAAAGGAGTTTCGCCAAATGCTTCTGTGTAGTTTTTATTTGAAGATATTCCTTTCTCCACTATAGGCCCATTAGCCCTGCGACTGTCCGCTTGCAGTTTCTACAAAAAGAGTGTTTCAAAACTGCTCAATCAAAAATAACTTTCAACTCTTAGTTGAATGCACAGAACAGAAAGAAGTTTCGCAGAATATTTCTGTCTAGTTTTTATTTGAAGATATTCCTTTTTCCGCTTTAGGTCCCTTAGCCCTCCGAATTTCCGCTTACAGTTTCTACAGAAAGAGTGTTTCAGTATTGCTCAATCAAAAGTAAGCTTCAACTCTGTTTGTTGAATGCACAGAACAGAAAGAAGTTTCACAGAATGCTTCTGTGTAGTTTTCATTTGAAAATATTACTTTTGGCACTATAGGCCCCTTAGCGCTCCAAATTTCCACTTGAAGTTTCTACAGAAAGAGTGTTTCACAACTAATTAATAAAAAGTAAGCTTCAACTCTGTTAGTTGAATGCAGAAAACAGAAAGAAGTTCCACAGAATGCTTCTGTGTTGTTTTTCTTTGAATATATTTCTTTTTCCACTATAGGGCCATCAGCGCTCCGAAAGTGCACTTGAAGTTTGTACAGAACGAGTGTTTCAGAACTGCTCAATCAAAAGTAAGGTTCAACTCAGTTG
>NW_026661122.1:0-2852 GCF_009828535.3 Hylobates moloch | reverse complement strand
CATCTTTGCGGTTTTATCTACTTTTGGGCTTTAATGATGGTGATGTACAGATGGGTTTTTGGTGTGGATGTCCTTTCTGTTTGATAGTTTTCCTTCTACCAGACAGGACCCTCAGCTGCAGGTCTGTTGGAGTTTACTAGAGGTCCACTCCAGACCCTGTTTGGCTGGGTGTCAGCAGCGGTGGCTGCAGAACAGCGGATTTTCGTGAGACCACCAATTCAGCTGTCTGATAGTTCCTCTGGAAGTTTTGTCTCAGAGGAGTACCCGGTTGAATGAGGTGTCAGTCTGTCCCTACTGGGGGGGGGTGCCTCCCAGTTAGGCTGCTCAGGGGTGAGGGACCCACTTTAGGAGGCAGTCTGTCCGTTCTCAGATCTCCAGCTGCGTGCTGGGAGAACCACTACTCTCTTCAAAGCTGTCAGTCAGACAGGGACGTTTAAGTCTCTGGAGATTCCTGCTGACTTTTTGTTTGTCTGTGCCCTGCCCCCAGAGGTGGAGCCTACAGAGGCAGACAGGCCTCCTTGAGCTGTGGTGGGCTCCACCCAGTTCGAGCTTCCTGGCTGCTTTGTTTACCTAAGCAAGCCTGGGCAATGGCGGGCGCCCCTCCCCCAGCCTCGCTGCCGCCTTGCAGCTTGATCTCAGACTGCTGTGCTAGCAATCAGCGAGACTCCGTGGGCATAGGACCCTCCGAGCCAGGTGCGGGATACAATCTCCTAGTGTGCCATTTTCCAGGCCCGTTGGGAAAGCGCAGTATGAGGGTGGGACTGACCCAATTTTCCAGGTGCCGTCTGTTACCCCTTTCTTTGACTAGGAAAGGGAACTCCCTGACCCCTTGCGCTTCCCGAGTGAGGCAGTGCCTCGCCCTGCTTCGGCTCGCGCACAGTGCGCTTCACCGACTGTCCTGCACCCACTGTTTGGCACTCCCTAGTGAGATGAAACCGGTACCTCAAGCAGAAATGCAGAAATCACCAGTCTTCTGTGTCGCTTGGGCTGGGAGCTGGAGACCGGAGCTGTTCCTATTCGGCCATCAGAAAATTATCTTTACTTTGAAAGGTCTCAATCTTAGTTGGTGTCTCAGTTCCAGCTCCATCAATCCCTGTAGTTTACTAAAACCAGCACAAACTTCCCAGGGTGGCAGTAATGTCATGCACTTATATTCATGTTGTTTTGTATTTTTTTATTTTTGGGGTATGCTGAGTTTTTTCCTTTTGGAGGGGGGAATTTGATTTTGCATTTAAAGGAAAGCTGTTGCACCTTACATAGCACTTCTAGTTGTTTTGTAACAGGAGCATTTTCAGGTTATCAATGGAAGATAAAGTTGTAGGGTTAGGTTTTTCAAACATAAATGCAACCCTGTCACATCCCTGATAACACTCTCCCACAGTTTCCATTTTTCACTTGAAATACAATTCCAATCTCTCTGTCTGACCTCACATTCTTTAATTCTTCCCCTCATCCACTTTATTCCCCTCTTTTATCAGTCATTTAAATTCTTGATATCTGATTGCAATGCTTTCCTCCAGTAGTGCGTGTGAGGGGCGTGTGTGTAAGAGCTCATTCATTTACTCCAATCTCAGTTCAAATGCTACTTTCTAAGTGAGGCTTTCTTTTATCATTTTCCAAGACACTTCCTAGTCCATTCTCTGCTTTAATTTTTTCATAGGACTTTCTACCACCTTCAAGTATATTTATGTTTGTTTGCTTGTTATCTGTCTTTTGCCCCTGAGATGGAAGGCTCAGGAAACAAAAGTTTGTGCTTATCTTATTGATAGCTGTATCATCTTGACTAAAAGAATGCCTTACCCATATAGGCTCTTAATAAATATTTGTTGAGTAAGTAGTTAAACATCTTTATCTCTGTTACTACCTCAAAATTAAATAACACAGAGGGATTTTCAATCCAGGTATTTTAATTTCCAATATCCAGTTTCTTTATGAGCCTACCAGTTCCCTACTTTTCAACTCCTAGGATTTTGCAGAGATAATTTAAAATGTATTAATGAGCCAGGTAAGGTGGCTCATGTCTGGTAATCCAGCACTTTGGGAGGCCAAGGCAGGCGGATCACTTGAGGTCAGGAGTTTGAGACCAGCCTGGCCAACATAGTGAAACCCCATCTCTAGTAAAAATACAAAAAATTAGCTGGGCGTGGTGGCTTGTGCCTGTAATTTCAGCTACTCAGGAGATTGAGGCAGGAGAATCACTTGAATTTGGGAGGTGGAGGCTGCAGTGAGCCAAGATCATACCACTGGACTGCAGCCTGGGCAACAGAGCAAGACTCCCACTCAAAAAAAAAAAATATGGGCTGGGCGCGGTGGCTCACGCTTGTAATCCCAGCACTTTGGGAGGCCGAGGCGGGCGGATCACAAGGTCAGGAGATCGAGACCATGGTGAAACACCGTCTCTACTAAAAATACAAAAAATTAGCCGGGCGTGGTGGTGGGCGCCTGTAGTCCCAGCTACTCGGAGAGGCTGAGGCAGGAGAATGGCGTGAACCCGGGAGGCGGAGCTTGCAGTGAGCCGAGATTGCGCCACTGCACTCCAGCCTGGGTGACAGAGCAAGACTCCGTCTCAAAAAAAAAATAAAAAAATAAAAAAATAAATGGAAAGACATACCTTGTTCATGGATTAGAAGTTCTGATACATGCTGCAACTTGAATGAACTTTGAATATTTTATGCTAAGAGAAAGAAGCCAAACATAAAACTTCAACCTAAAAAGACTTCCACACTCAGGCCTGAAAAGCCTCAAGTTTTGGTGAACGGCAGGAACGTGAATGCTGGCAGTTTCAAGTTGGTTGTAGAACTGAAACCTCAAGCATAAATGAAAATTACACAATCATTTAGTTTTTTTTTTTT
>NW_026661121.1:0-2854 GCF_009828535.3 Hylobates moloch | reverse complement strand
AATGTCCGCTTGCAGTTTCTAGAGAAAGAGAGTTACAGAACTTCTCATTCAAAAGTAAGTTTCAACTCTGTTAGTTGAGTGCACGGGACAGAAAGAAGTTTGGCAGAATGCTGCTGTGTAGTTTTTATTACAAGATATACCTTTTTCCACTACATGCCCCTTAAGCGCTCCGAATGTCCCCTTGCAGTTTCTACAGAAGGAGTGTTTCAAAACTCCTCAATCAAAAGTAAGGTTCACATCAGGTAGGTGAATGCACAGATCAGAAAGTAGTTTCGCAGAATGCTTCTCTGTAGTTTTAATATGAAGATATTCCTTTTTCCACTATAGGCCCCTTAGTGCTCTGAATGTCCACTTTCAGTT
The DNA here is from genome assembly GCF_009828535.3 of Hylobates moloch. NCBI lineage: Eukaryota > Metazoa > Chordata > Mammalia > Primates > Hylobatidae > Hylobates > Hylobates moloch. Next base: position 2,494 of record NW_026661121.1, on the reverse strand, counting down.
TCTACAGAAAGAGTGTTTCAGAACTTCTCAATCAACAGTAACGTTCAACTCTGTTTGTTGAATGCACAGAAGAGAAAGAACTTTGGCAGAATGATTCTGTGTAATTTTAATTGAAGATATTCCTTTTTCGACTATAGGCCACTTAACGCCCGGAATGTCCGCTTGCAGTTTCTACAGAAAGAGTGTTTCAGAGCTTCTCAATCAACAGTAAAGTTCAACTCTGCTAGTTGAATGCAAAGAACAGAAAGAATTTTGGCAGAATGATTCTGTGTATTTTTAATTGAAGATATACCTTTTTCCACTATAGACCCTTTAGCGTTCCGACTGTCCCTGTGCAGTTTTTACAGAAAGAGTGTTTCAAAACTCCTCAATCAAAAGTAAGGTTTATCTCTGTTAGTTGAATGCACAGATGAGAAAGAAGTTTCGCAGAATGCTTCTGTGTACTTTTTATTTGAAGATATTCCTTTTTCCACAAAAGGCCCCTTAGTTCTCCGAATGTCTGCTGGCAGTTTCTACAGAAAGTGAGTTTCAGAACTTCTCAATCAAAAGTAAGTGTCAACTCTGTTGTTGGAATGCACAGAACAGAAAGAAGTTTGGCAGAATGCTTCTGTGTAGCGTTTATTTGAAGATATTTCTTTTTCCATTATAGACCCCTTAGTGCTCAGACTGTCCCCTTGCAGTTTCTACAGAAAGAGTGTTTCAAAACTCCTATATCAAATGTAAGGTTCATCTCTGTTAGTTGAATGCACAGATGAGAAAGAAGTTTCGCAGAATGCTTCTGTTTAGCTGTTATTTGAAGATATTCCTTTTTCCACAAAAGGCCCCTTAGTTCTCCAAATGTCCTCTTGCAGTTTCTACAGAAAGCGACTTTCAGAACTTCTCAATCAAAAGTAAGTTTCAACTCTGTTCTTGGAATGCACAGAAGAGAAAGAAGATTGGCAGAATGCTTCTGTGTAGCGTTTATTTGAAGCTATTCCTTTTTCCCATATAATCCCCTTAGCGCTCTGAATATGCCCTTGCAGTTTCTACAGAAAGAGAGTTTCACACCTTCTCAATCAAAAGTAAGGTTCAACTTTGCTAGCTGAATGCAAACCTCAGAAAGAAGTTTCGCAGAATGCTTCTGTGTTGTTTTAATTTGAAGATGTTCCTTTTTCCACTCTAGCCCCCTTAGCGCTCCATATGTCCGCTGGCAGTTTCCACAGAAAGATTGTATCAAAGCTTCTCAATCAACAGTAGGTTTCAACTCTGTTAGTAGAATGCACAGAACCGAAAGAAGTTTGTCAGAATGATTATGTGTAGCTGTTATCTGAAGATATTCCTTTTTCCACTATAAGCCCCTTAGTTCTCCAAATGTCCACTTGCAGTTCTTACAGAAAGAGTGTTTCAAAACTCCTCAATCATAAGTAAGGTTCACCTCTGCTAGGTGAATGCACAGATCAGAAAGTAGTTTCGCAGAATGGTTCTCTGTAGTTTTAATTTGAAGATATTCCTTTTTCCACGATAGGCCCCTTAGTGCTCCGAATGTCCGCTTTCAGTTTCTACAGAAAGAGTTTTTGAGAACTTCTCAGTCAACAGTAAGGTTCAACTCTGTTTGTTGAATGCACAGAACAGACAGAAGTTTGGCAGAATGATTCTGTGTAATTTTTATTTGTAGATATTCCTTTTTCCACTGTAGGCCACTTAACTCCCGGAATGTCCGCTTGCAGTTTCTACAGAAAGAGTGTTTCAAAACTCCTCAATCAAAAGTAAGGTTCATCTCTGTTAGTTGTATGCACAGATGAGAAAGAAGTTTCGCAGAATGCTTCTGTGTAGTTTTAATTGGAAGATATTACTTTTTCCACTATAGGCCCCTTAGTGCTCCGAATATCCGCTGGCAGTTTGTACAGAAAGAGTGTTTCAGAACTTCTCAATCAAAAGTAAGGTTCAACTCCGTTAGTTGAATGCACAGAACAGAAAGAAGTTTGGCAGAATGATTCTGTGTAGTTGTTATTTGAAGATATTCCTTTTTCCACTATAGGCCCCTTACCGCACGGAATATCCCGTTGCAGTTTCTACAGCAAGAATGTTTCAGAATTGCTCAATCAAAAGTAATGTTCAACTCTGTTAGTTGAATTCACAGAACAGAAAGGAGTTTCACAGAATGCTTCTGTGTAGTTTTTGTTTGAAGATATTTCTTTTTCAGTGTAGACCCCTTAGCGCCCAGAATATCCACTTGCAGTTTCAACAGAAAGAGTGGTTCAGAACTGCTCAATCAAAAGTAATGTTCAACTCTGTTGGTTGAATTCACAGAACAGAAAGTAGTTTCACAGAATGCTTCTCTGTAGTTCTTATTTGAAGAAAGTCCTTTTTCCACTATAGGCCCCTTAGGGCTCCGAATGTAAACTTGCAATTTCCACAGAAAGAGTGTTTCAGAACTGCTCAATCAAAAGTAAAGTTCAACTCTGTTAGTTGAATGCATAGAACAGAAAGAAGTTTCACAGAATGCTTCTGTGTA
>NW_026661120.1:0-2854 GCF_009828535.3 Hylobates moloch | reverse complement strand
TGTGAGTATTTTGTAATTAATTAAGATGATTTCTTACTAAGCTCATATAATTTCAGGATTCATGTCCTTATACTGTGGGGAATTTTATTGTATTATTTATTTATTCCCTCACTTTTATTTTCTCTCACTTTTTTTCTGAAACATCTATTAGGTGGATATTGTAATTCCTATGTTGATTCTTTCTATATTTGTGGACACATTTTTACATCTTTGTTCTATAGTTTTGGAGATTTTTTCAATTTAATTCTCCTGTCTCTACAGAGGTATTATTATTATTATTATTATTATTATTATTATTACTAGTAGTAGTAGTAGTAGTACTTTTTGAGAGGGAGTCTTGCTCTGTCCCCCAGGCTGGAGTGCAGTGGTGTGATCTCAGCTCACTGCATCCTCTGCCACCCAGGTTCAAGTGATTATCTTGCCTCAGCCTCCTGAGTAGCTGGGACTATAGGCACCTGCCAACATGCCTGGCTAATTTTTGTATTTTTGGTAGAGATGCAGTTTCACCATGTTGGCCAGGCTGGTCTCGAACTCCTGACTTCAAGTGATCTGCCTGCCTTGGCCTCCCAAAGTGCTAGGATTACAGGTGTGAGCCACTACACCCAGCCTTCTATAGGGGTTTTAATTTTGCAATCATAATTTTCTCTCTTTACAAGCTGTTTGTATGGTCTGATCATACCTGTGTGGTAGTATGATATTCTTGGTTAATGGTTACAATGTCAACTTTTAAAACTTGTATTATAGAAAGCTTCAAATCCATATGAAATTAGAGAGAGTAATTGTTTTCACTCATTTGTGGTGCTATAACAAAATACCTTAAACTGAGTAATTCATAAATAATGTAAATTTATTTTTCATGGTTCTGGAGGCTGGGAAGTCCAAGATCAAGTTGCTAGCAGATTCAGTGTCTGGTCAGGGCTTGCTCTCTTCTTTCAAGATGACTCCTCTTGCTGCAATCTTACATAATGGAAGAGGTGAAAAAGGTGTAAACTCTGTGGTGTCCTCACATGGTAGAAGGATCAAAAAGCCAGGCAGCTGTCTGAAGCCTCTCTTGTAATGCTGTTAATCCCATTCATGAGGGTGGAGCTTTCATGACTTAATGGCTTCCCAAAAGGCCTCACCTCTTAGAACCACCACAATGAAGATTAAATTTTATCATGAATTCTAGAGGGACACAAATATTCAAACCATAACATTTTGCCTCATTATGGCTTTCTCATATACGAAATACATTCATTTCATCCCAATAGTACCCAAAGTCTTAAATTGTTTCAGTATGAACTCACAATTTCAAAGTCCAGAGTCTCATCCAAATATCACCTAAATCAAATATGGATGAGATTCAATGTATGTTTTATCCAGAGGCAAACTGCTTTTCACCTGTGACCCTGTGAAATCAACTTATGTGCTTCCAAAATACAATGGCATAACAGACATATGATAGACATTCCCATTCCAAAAGAGAAAAATAGGCAAGAAAAAAGGAGTAATTGGTTCCAAGTGAGTCCAAAACCCAACAAGGAAAACAACATTAAATCTTGAAGTTTGAGAATAATCTTTGACTCCAGGCCCTCCTTTCTGGAAACAATGGGGTGGAGTTGGGCCCCCAAGCCCCTGGGAAGTCCCGCTCCCATGGCTTTGGTGGCTGCATCCCATATATCAGCTCCCACATGTTGGAGTCACATGTCAACAGTTTTCCCAGGCTGAAGTTGCATGCCAACGGCTATACTGGTCTTAGGTCATGGAGATGTCCATGCCCCTAAGGCTTCACTAGGCATTATTACAGTCGGTGCTCTTTGTGGTGGTCCCAAACTCACAGCTCTGCTGGGTATTGCTTTACTGGGGACTCTCTGTGGAAGCCTTACCACATGGCTCTGCTAGGCATTGCTTTATTGGGATCCTCCATGACAGCCCTCCTTTCTGGCAGTTCTTTGCCTGGACCCCAAAGCTCTTTAAGGCATCCTTTGAAATCTAGGTGGAGGTTGCCATGTGTTCAGAATGTGAGCAAAGTTTGCATCATGTGGACACCACCAAGATTTACTACTAGTGTTCTCCGGAGTGGCAGTCCAAGCCATACTTGTGCCTGTTTGAGCCAGAGATAGAGTCACTGAGGAGCCATTGTACCAGAATGCATGGAGGAGAATCATGAGGTATGCCCCAAAACTTAGAATTCTGGGCCCTTGGTGGGAGTGGCAATCCTGAAGGTTTCTGCAATGCCTTTGGGGTCATCCTTCCATTGTCTTTATGAATAGAGTCTGGTTTCCTTCTCTCCATAGTCTTGGTGTTCTTTCTTGAATACGCTTTTCTATTCTTTACATGGCCAGGTTGAGAATTTTTCAAATTTTTAAGTTCTGCTTTCCTTTTGATTACAAATTTCATCTGTAATTCATTTCTCCCTTTTCACATTTCACTGAAAAGTGGTCAAAATAAGCCATGCCACATCCTCAACACTTTGCTGAGACATTTGTTCCACCAAATATTCTATTTCATTGCTCTTATGTTTTCCTTCCACAAATTAGTGCAATATGGACACAATGCAGCGAGATTCTTTGCCATTTTGTAGTAAGGATGGCCTTTCATCCAGTTTCTAGTAAAATATCTCTTATTTCCATCTAAAACATCATCAGACTGGCCTTACCATCCACACTTATACCGGCATTCTCATCATGACCACTTAGGTAATTTCTAGGAAGATTTATGCTCTCTCCACAGCACTCCATTCCTAAATCCAAACAAATCACTGTTTTTTTTCTTTTTTTAAAAAATTATACTTTAAGTTTTAGGGTACATGTGCACAATGTGTAGGTTTATTACATATGTATACATGTACCATGTTGGTGTGCTGCACCCATTA
>NW_026661119.1:0-2854 GCF_009828535.3 Hylobates moloch | reverse complement strand
TCAAGTCCATTGAGCTTTGTGAGCCACTGCCCAACTGGCTGCCAACGTGGCTGTGCCGTGTCATGTTCCCAGCAGACCTGGATGAGAGTTTCTAGGACCCATAATTCTCCCAGCGTTTGGTGCTGTCAGTGTTGTCTGGGTAGGCTCATGGGCCCTCCATCCTGCCACCCTCCCGTAGGTCCTGCCACGGGTCCCCGTGGGTCAGGGAGAGCACCTTTCACCATTGTGCATGATTTTCTTTGCTGTCTTCTGTCTCCTCAGGATCCTCCTGGGCTCTGGCCCCACATGTTCCAGCCTGGCCCAGGGCTTGGAACCAGGGAGGTGCTCGGTTCATGGTGCCGGCTGCTCCCTGGGCCAGGAGAGCTCTTGGTGGCTCTGTCATCCCTCCTGGGTGACCCTGGCTTCTGCTCCGGGGAAGTCCCCATCCCTCTCATTCACCCCATCTCCGCTGGGACCCTGTGGCTCCCGTAGGCTTACTTGGCTCCATATCGACGCCTGAAGAAGACATGGTTCTGGAGAGTCCTGCTAACATCCCGGTCGATCTGATGGATGTGTTCAGATGACCTCTTGCCCTTCTCCTTCATGAGCTGTAGGGCAGGGCCAAGAGGAGGAAGCAGCCTCAGAACACATGGAAGACTCCCTGCCCCAAATGGCAGTCAGCCCACAGTCAGCACTTCGGGAAGGAAGGAAAGGAGGAAGGTTTCCTTCTGCAGAAAGCTGCTTTTTGGCTTGTTATTGAAGCCAGGGAGGGTCACCAGAGCCGAGTTTGTCTGTGGTGACTATGCCACCGTCCATGCCCAGGATGTGCATCTGACCATCCTCCCCCATGCCCCCCAGGGTGGGTTTGATGTTCCCTCCAGCTGGAGACCTGGGCCCCTGACACGGCCTGTCCCGTTTGTTGTGCTCTGGCTGAGTGTACCTTGTATTTGCCGGGGTTTTTTGATTTGATTTCCTGAATGTTCAGGAGGACTGACCATGCCCGGCCCCGGATGTTCCTGGGAATCCCCTTGTATGTGCGATCTATGAGCTGTGGGCAGAAAACAGTCTGGTGTTACAGGCCACGGGGTGACCCCAGTGAGGACCAGAGCCCGGGGATTCTGGGAATTGTCGGTTTTGGCCCCATGATTCCTCAGTAGAGGTGAGATCGAGCGGGGACAGGGTCTCCCTTCCCAGGACTGAAAGAGTGGATGGACACTCAGAGTCAAACTCTGATCTCAACCTTTTTCTTCATTCAGGTCACCAGGGCATCCCTAGCCTTCAGCTCCAGGTGGTCCCAGCCCTAGATTCAGATTCCTTTAAAGCAAGGTGACGCTTGCACGAATAGGCAGGCAATCTGGCGACCAGGCCTGCAGTCCTCTGGGCAAGGACAGTGTGCCATGCGCCCTCTGAGAGGCTGACGGTGCCAGGCCACAGCCATGGGTGCCTGTCCCCTGCCTCTGCAGAGAGTGCTTCTGGGGGCCTCTCCCTCCACACATTACCTTTTCGCTGTTCTTGTACGTCTCCCATTTGCCCAGCATCTCCAGCCACTTGCTGTTTCTCCTTGTCTCCTGCCGAATTCGCTGTCAAATGAGGAATGTTGGAGTTAGTGGAGCTGCTGGGCTTCCCAGAGCTGCCCATGGATGCTGGGTCTTGGGCTCTGGAGCCCTGGTGGGACCCAGCTGGAAGGAGCCAGGGAAGGGCAGACCCTAAGGGCTGACAGCCTTTGAGCAAATGAGCACCAGTGGGCTGGCTTTGGGACCCCGGGATGTGCCATCCTCAGGCCACAGACACACCAGTCTTAGGTCCCAGCCTCTAGGTGGGGTCCCAACACAAGCGGGAAGCCACCCCCAAGCCAGGACTGTGGTTCTCACTTTGGAATTTTATCAAACTGCCAAAGTTAAATCAACCTGGGGTCAGGTCTCTGCTCCCCCTCCCAGTGACAGAGTGTTGTCCTCATCCACCACCACCCAGGCCAGCTGCTTCCTCTGCCTCACTGCCCACCCACCCAGTCCCTACGTCCCTGGACCAGCCCCTCCATGCATCAGGCTCTTACCTTTGCCTCCCGCGCAGTCAGAGGAGGCAGCTCCGTCTCACTGTAAGGCAACCCAGGCAGAGCTGAGGACCTGCACAGGGCCTGGAGCCACCCCAGCCTGGGAGCCGACCTCCAGAAAGGACTGGCTCTGTCCCTACCCAGCTCAGGGCTCAGCCCAGGAGAAGGCACAGGGAAGGGAGGACAAGGGCCTTCCTGTGGGGCTGACTCCCAGGAGGGGCAGGACCTGGGAGAAGAAGGAGTGCAGGGACAGCCTGGCCGGGGTTGCCGGGGCCCCTGGCGTGGGGGGTGGTCAGGCTGCACAATGGGGCTGCCCATCCTGGACTCGAGGTGGTGCTTTCTGCTGGAGCTGAGAAAGGTCAGCGTTGAGATGGGATAGGGGCCGCCCAGGGTGGGCGACCGGGCCCTGACAGGAATCCCTCAGGGATCGACCACATCACCCCGCCAGGGTCAAGGGAGCCTGCCCTGAGACCTGCCCGGTGTACTCTGGGTGCACCAGGGGCCCATCCCACTTGACAGCCCCAAGGCTCTTGCAGGCTCTGACCTCCCAGCATCCACCTGCCTCTCCCTGCATCTGAGCCACACACCCTGCGTTTCAGAAGTGGCATGGCTCATCAGCTCCCTCCCACCCTACGTCCCCCCGGGATCTGCTGTCTCTCCATCCTCTGATCCCTGAAAGATGGGCTTCAGGCTGGGCTCCTCTTACCTGGCCCCAGATCCCTTCCCAGCACCAGACCCAGGGTCTTCAGTCCCAAGCCCTGCTGCCTCCCCGGCCTCGCCCTGAGATGCCCAGAGCGGGGCCCTGCCCATCTTCTCCCCCATTCT
>NW_026661118.1:0-2855 GCF_009828535.3 Hylobates moloch | reverse complement strand
AAAATGGAATGATTTATTAGCATGTCATGTTATTTATTGTGTGATATGATAAATATGATTCATCATGACATTCTATAAATATTGCAAAGGATTATTAAAGTGATAAAGTCCATTGGCAGAAATATAATGAGATCATGTCACATTTGTATAAAAGCTACATGATAAATTGTGCTCTCTACAGAGGCTGTTGTAACCTTAGATGGATTTAAAGTGAGAATTCTTGGTATAACAAAGCAAAAGAAAACAATCCTAAATCGTACTTAGGGTTCAATTAAGAGCAGCTGTTGAGAGCAGGGAATAATACAGGAGTACAGAAAGCTTATCATCTGCATTGCCATGGGATGGACAATTTTTCAATATAGGGACTAGTCTTTAAATAGTCTCAAATATTTCAAACAAAATTCGGAATAACCACTGCACTGAATCAACATGTCTAAGTAAAACTACAAATGGCAGCATATATGTGTGTGTGTGTGTGTATATATATATATATATACACATATGCTTATATTTAGTTTAAAAATTGGTATGAATATGAAAACTCAAATCAGGCTGTATTTTTAAGCATTTAAAATTTTACTTTGTCAAATAATTTTTTTTCTTCCCTAACATTATAAAAATATACCCCTGTGGAGGAAAAGGTTATTATAAGGGAAATTTTATTTTCTAAGTAGAGGCTTTTTAGGTTTCTGATGCTTTTACGACAGAATTTGCCAAAAATTTTGTTTCTTATAGTGCAAAATATGGTTAATTAGTGGCCAACAATCTTTGGCATCGATTTGGAAGTAATTATTCAACACAACACGATTGTTATGTCTTTACCAATGATTTTTGAATCATATACACAGTGTTTTAAAAGCCGCTTTGTAGTCATCTTCCTTGAGATTGTAAATTGTTCTCACACATTATTTAAAATATCCTGAGAATAAGCACTAATTACTACTTTACAATTGAGCAAAGATAAACATATTCTATAATTCTAGGACGAGCAACCACAGTGATCGTTGAAAGCACTTTTTTGGGAGGAAATCTAGTTAACTCTGACAACAGAGAGATACGGAGCCTGTGTCTCTCACCACATTAATGAAATCTTTACGGGCTATGAATGTTTCAGTTTCTTACAATAATTTTTATGCTATTATATTTATTAACCACTTTTGCTTCATTTCTTTCTGAAAGTTGTTTCAACTTATCTATTTCCTTATATATGGACTCAATATAATAACAATCTGGAATGCAAATTGATTAATGACCATACATATAATCTTTATTATACTCCTGTGATAAAGATATACAAGTCAAGCACAAACAAAGAAAAAAAATCTTAGCTTTATTTTATGGCAGCATGGCACATTTGAAATAAAATTGGAAAAGATAGATATTATTAGGTACATACACCCTTTAAAATATTTAGATATTTCTCTTTTTTATTTTTAAAATGTTATTTCTAGGAGCATAGATTCAAGCTGCCCTGAATAGACACTTCGTAAAATATCTTAGCTCTATTGTGATTTTACATTGTATGTATTCTTTCAGGCCCCCAATTTTTATTTTCATTAAAAGAAAATCAGTTTAAAAGACCTGATTCAGATGTACCTATATTTGCTAAAGGAATAAAAGTAATTATTAGAAAATCTTTCTTTCTTTTTAAGGATTGTTAGAGAGCTAATCATATATTAGCATTCAGATAAATTTCAAATCACCAATAATTTGTCTTTAAATTTGGTCATCAGAGGACCAAACCGTAATTCTCTAACGAGAGTGGAACTACCTAGGAGGTTGGCCCAGAGGATGAGGGTTGTGCTAGTTCCCTGGACTGGTTCACGGCTGAGTCCTCGAATTTGAAGGCAACCATCTATAATGGGAGAGGCCAGAGGATTTGCAGCCGAGCTTCCTCAGCAAAATACTTAACTCCTCATCAGCTGTGTAACCTTCATAATATATGTCAGTTTCCTCTTGCTGCATAACAAATTACAACAAAATTAGAAGCGTAACACAACACACGTGTATTATTTCACATTTTCCATGGGTCAGGAATCTGAGTGTGACTCAACTGGATCCTCTGCTCTGGGTCTCACAAGGCTGAAATCAAGGTGTCAACCAGTCTGCAATTCTCACATGAAACTCGGAGGTCTTTTTCCAGTCTCATTCTGATTGATGGCAGAACTCAGATTCTTGCAGCTAGAGGACTGACATCCCTGTTTCTCTGCTGGTTGTCAATGAGAGTTGCTTTCAGCTCTTGAAGGCCACCTTCAGATCCAAGCCATATGGCCCTCTCAACACATAGCAGCTTACTTCTCCAAAGCTAGAGGAAACTCTCCAGCCTGCTATAAGGGAGGCTTATGTAACAAGAAATAATCACAAAAGGATCACTCTTGTGGTATAATTTGCTTAGTTATATTCACACACACCAATTCCACTTAAAGTTAGGGTATTAAACAAAGCACATGTACACAGGAGACAAAACATGTACAGAGATTTTACTCTGCCATAAGTCTGCTGAGTGACCTTTGTCAAGTTATATCTCAGTATATGAATAAGCTTAGCACCTATCTCAAAAGTTTGGTAGAAAGAAAAGTTAACACAGGCTGGGTACAGTGGCTTATGCCTGTAATGCCAGCACTTTGGGAGGTCGAAATGGGAGGATAGCTTGAGGCCAGGAGTTCAAGACAAGCCTGGATCACAGAGTGAGGTCTCATCTCTACAAAAAAAATAATAAAATTAGTCATGTGTGGTGGCAACACCTGCAGTCCCAGCTACCTGGGGGTCTGAGGTGGGAGGATTGCTTGAGCCCAAAGGGAGTCAAGGCTGCAGTCAGCCACCGTTGCACCACTGCACTCCAGCCTGGGCAGCAA
>NW_026661117.1:0-2855 GCF_009828535.3 Hylobates moloch | reverse complement strand
CACCCAGTTTGAGCTTCCTGGCTGCTTTGTTTACCTACTCAAGCCTCGGCAATGGCAGGCGCCCCCTCCCACAGCCTCGCTGCCACCTTCCAGTTTGATCTCAGACTGCTGTGCTAGCAATGAGCAAGTCTCCGTGGGGGTAGGACCCTCTGAGCCAGGTGCGGGATATAATCTCCTGGTGTGCCGTTTGCTAAGACCATTGGAAAAGTGCAGTATTAGGGTGGGAGTGACCCGATTTTCCAGGTGCCATCTGTCACCCCTTTCTTTGACTAGGAAAGGGAATTCCCTGACCCCTTGCACTTCCCGGGTGAGGCGATGCCTCACTCTGCTTCAGCTCACGCTTGGTGCGCTGCACCCACTGTCCTGCACCCACTGTTGGACATTCCTCAGTGAGATGAACCCCATACCTCAGTTGGAAATGCAGAAATCACCCGTCTTCTGCGTCACTCACACTGGGAGCTGTAGACTGGAGCTGTTCCTATTCAGCCATCTTGGCTCCTCTCTCCTCGATTTTACCATATTCTTAAAATATTACAAACACAAATAACACTCCATGTTAACAATAGGAAGTCAATGAATAGTTGCAAGAAAGAGTGACTTTATAATGATTTTTGACCTCCCAAGTCACCATAAGATTTCAATATCGGTTTGGTTTCCTTCTTACCAGAGAGAGCCCCTTCCTCCCACCCCCCCAGGACCCCCTGTTTCTCTCCCTCTCTTTTTCTCTCTAAACTAGCTTTAGCTGCATGGCTCCCATTTATCATAATAGAAGTTACTTAATTAAGCCTATGCATATCGCTTAGAAACTCAGTGATTAAATTATTCTGTTTTGTGCTTTCTGATCTACAGGTATTTTTTGGCTTCAAACCTTCACCAATATATTTCACAACTGCTATTTGTGTTTCTGACGAGATAATTCATGAGTTTATTTTAAAATATAATTATGTTTATGCAGTCTCCGCAAGACATGATAATTGACAACAGTGGCATAAGTTCCATCAAAATGTAGAATCAGGTACAAACATTGTTATATTTGTGTATGCTGTGCATATAAGCACACAAAATACTTCTTTTTCTTCTGAGTGACTAAGCAGTCCTCATAGAGGTTCAGTCTGAAAATGGACTAAGAGCTGTTGGAATTGTCTTTTTCAGTTCAAAAGCGATCATTAAAAACTAAACTAATTTGTATCAATTCTTACCAGAAAAGAGTTTACCCTCTTGTTCACAATACTTTTAATTCTAAATATGTGTGTGTGTGCTGTAAAATTGCTTGAAATATTGGTTTGAAAATGTAATTGGTCTTTATTTAAACTGAGACAAACCAATATATGCTACAAATAGTTTATTTTAGAAAGTATAGTCTTTGATAATTTCAACTAATCTTCTTTAAGCTCAGTTTACCTCCTACTTGAAAATTTCTAATGGTTGGCCGGGCGCAGTGGCTCATGCCTGTAATCCCAGCAGTTTGGGAGGCTGAGGCAGGTGGATCATGAGGTCAGGAGTTCAAGACCGGCCTGGCCAACATGGTAAAATCCCGTCTCCACTAAAAATACAAAAATTAGCCATGCGTGGTGGTGGGCACCTGTAATCCCAGCTACTCGGGAGGCTGAGGCAGAGAATTGCTTGAACCTGTGAGGTGGAGGTTGCAGTGAGCTGAGATCGCACCACTGCACTCCAGCCTGGGCGACAGAGCGAGACTCCATCTCAAAAAAAAAAAAAATTCCAATGGTTTTCTATTTACTTCCTTCTCATAAACCTCTGAAGATTTTTATGCATGATGAATAAATTTTATATTCTAAATCTAGAATTCAGGCCCTTGCACAGAAATCTCATCCTATTTATCCAAAGTTTTCCCCTCTACTCTCCAAGATAGAACTTCTCTTATGGCTAGAAAGGCTTCATAGGCATCCCGACACACTTGCTCATTCTACCCTCAATCTTATATTGAAAAATACCTCCCCTTTCTTTATACTTTGCCTACAAATTTTACTCATAGATGAAGACAAGGTTAAGTTCTGCCTTTTCCATGAAAGCTTAATTGATCTTATTAAGGCCAAAACTGAGCAGTTCTTTTATTATTATTATGATTATTATGATTATTAATTTTACTTTAGGTTCTGGCATATATGTGCAGAACGTGCAGGTTTTTTACATAGGTATACATGTGCTATGGTGGTTTGCTGCACCTATCAACCTGTCATCTAGGTTTTAAGCCCCACATGCGTTAGGTATTTGTCCTTAATGTGCTCCCTCCCCTTGTCCCCCACCCCTGACAGGCCCTGGTGTGATGTTCCCCTCCCTGTGTCCATGTGTTCTCATTGTTCAACTCCCACTTATTAGTGAGAACATGTGGTATTTGGTTTTCTGTTCCTGTGTTAGTTTGCTGAGAATTATGGCTTCCAGCTTCATCCATGTCCCTGCAAAGAACATGAACTCATTCTTTTTTATGGCTGCATAGTATTCCATGGTGTATATGTGCCACATTTTCTTTATCCAGTCTATCATTGATGGGCATTTGGGTTGGTTCCAAGTCTTTGCTATTGTAAATAGTGCTGCAATAAACATACGTGTGCATGTGCCTTTATAGTAGAATGATTAAATTCCTTTAGGTATATACCCAGTAATGGGATTGCTGGGTCAAATGATATTTCTGATTCTAGATCCTTGAGGAATTGCTATACTGTCTTTCACAATGGTCGAACTGATTTACACTCTCACCAACAGTGTAAAAGCGTTCCTATTTCTCCACATCCTCTCCATCACCTGTTGTTTCCTGACTTTTTAATGATTGCCATTCTAATTGGCATGAAATGGTATCTCATTGTGGTTTTGATTTGCATTTCTCTAATGACCAG
>NW_026661116.1:0-2855 GCF_009828535.3 Hylobates moloch | reverse complement strand
TAATCTGGCGCTCTGCATCCACATCTTGGCCCTTTATGGACACCACCGTCTGGACTATTACTCTTACGATTCTCTGCTCTTTTGGGAGTTCAGACATGGCACCTTATTTCACTTCTGAGCTACCCTCTGCCATCCAGAAACATAGTGGACCTGTAGAACTATATCGTTCTGCTAAACCTGTGACCACTCACATCTCAAGGTCGCATAATTAAAAAAATAGAATAGAAACATGGAATATATTAAGATTCATCAGGAGACTTTAACAATTTCTTTCTCTTAGCTCCTCCCTTTTGGGTTACTGCCAATGCGTATTCAACAGTAGGTCAATGTTGTTGTAAGTGGCCCTGGAGCAGTATCCACAGCAGTTCTTGGTGATTTTGATTCATCCACAAAGCATTTTATCACAGCAAAATAATAAAGGTGCTGGTTTCATTGGCTGCAGGGTACCAGAGAGTAACCCCAAGGCTGAGGTGTGCGCTAAAATCTGGGGGAAGAGGCTGAAGCATTCCACAAAGAATCACTTAAACCCTCCACAAGTACATCTTTAGATTTTGAATGTATCCTTGGAGGACAAGGGATCATACAAATGTGCAGCTTATAATCCGGCCACACATGATTTAAAAGTTGAACTCATTGGCCAAAAGCTCCTTGTGAGTCACCTTTCTTCAGATGATTTTGGCATTCTTCCCCTGCTTGTTCACAGATATTAGCTCTTCATTCACATAGCCCTGTACCCTTGGAGTGTGTGTTTAGTGGGGTCCTGGCTCCTCAAGTGTGTTGGCTAAAGAACAGGCAGGATATTGCCCCGGGAAGCAACTGCAGAAGGTTGTATTCTCATTTGCCATAGATAGCATTGACCCAGTGGACTCTGGAAACGATTCCTGCATGGTGGGAAACAACTCTGGAGATGTACAATATGTGGCATCCATGGTTAATGTACTTGAACACGCTCCTACTCTAAGGGACTACAGGATCAGACAGTGTCTCTATTTTCCACAGAACACTTTATCTCTGATGTTTGTAGGAACCCAGCTGCCAACCATAACTGGTTTCATAATGCACAGCCTAATCATCCTTCCTCAAGACATTGAAATGCAGGAAATTGACTGAAATTCAGTGGGGTTATTATGCAAGATACTAGGCTACACCAGTGTTTAGCAGATAATGAGATTGGATTTATGCAGTCTATTGGAAGACTTGAAATAGAAAAAGGCAATGGATTCAAGCAAGTTATAATTTTGACACCAGCAAGCACAAGAGTGGTAGATGGAGACTTTGTTACTCTGTCCTTCAATGCCACCAGGCTGTTGGGTCCGGTCATTTGTTGGTATGACAGCCATGGATTGATAACCAGCCATCTCTCTGAAGTCCTTAGATCTAAATCCCAAAAGTCAAAATTACCAAGACCTGGAATCTTGGACCTAGAGCCTGTCTACTTCATCATGTCCCAAGCTGGCTTGAGCTCTCTCCATACTCAGGCTGTGATACAGGAGCATGTGGAGAAAAACATCTATGAAGCTACAGATGAACATGGTACCACGCAGGCGGAACCACCTCTCATGGTTGTTTTTTTGAAACAAACAAAAGGAGAAATAGTCGCACTTTTTGTTGCTACTCAGAATAATGAAAAAAAAAAATAAGAGATGTTTCAGAAACTGGATTATTCAGCTCATTTCCAGAGAAAGTACTTCCCAGTGCAGTTTCTAGAAACATCAGAGAAAAATGCCAGTGGTATCTCTGTTCCTGAGGCCCCCACCAAATTGAAACCCTACAGATCCCCATACCAGATACACACAACCTGGTGTGGAGGGGAGACAAGGAAAGTGGACTGCCCATCAATGCCTATTTTGTGAAGTATCAAAATCTGGACTATGAAGTTGATGTGATGGGAAGTTGGCACAGGGTTGGAATCCCAGGAAGTGAAAGTGAGCTTCATTTAGCTGAAATGGAGCCATGTGTTCTTTATGAACTCTTGCTGGTAGCAAGAAGTGATGCAAGTGAAAACCCGCCTGCCATGCTTACCTTCTGAAGCAGCAAAGAAAAAACAGCATCATCAAAAAACACCTAGACGTCCTCTCAACTCGTAGGCACCCCCAAGTATCCTGTTGTTTCAGAAGCTGCAAACAACAATTTTGGAGTGGTGCTTACAGATTCATCTAGGCACAGTGGCGCTCAAGAGGCACCAGATCACCTGATTATCTCCACTGCATCAGAGACGTTGCTCTATGTCACTTGATTTCCTTGGGCAATTGGGAGTTCTTCAATCGCTGCTTTCAAGGTCAAATATAAATGGATGAGGACCAGTGACTGGCTGGTGGCAGCTGAACATATCCTTCCTTCCAAAATGTCTGTGCAAGTTTGTAGTATAGAACCAGGTTCAACATACAAATTTTGGGTCATTGCTATCAACCATTATGTAGAGAGTTTTCAGAGATCAGCGTCTCATCCTCATCAGGTGACTGGGTTCCCCAGACTTTTTTCCAACTGTGCAATAATGGACCTCACATTGTATACACGGAGGCTGTCAGTGTTACTCAGATTGTGCTAATGTGAACATACATTCCATGAAGTAAGAATAACACTTCCATTCTTTTGTGTCTATTACTGACCCACAGATAATGACAACGACAATGTTTATAAGAGGCATGTTACAGAAGTTTCAAAGGAGTGGCACATGATTGGCCATCTGCTGTCAGAGACTTCCTATGGCATTAAAAAATGCAGTGCTTCAGTGAAGAAGAAAGTGAATTTAGCAACATGATGATCTGCGAGACTAAAGTGAAATGTGCTCGTGGAGCTTCTGAGTACCCGAAAGGCTTGAGTACCCCTCTGAATTCCTCAGGAAGTGAAGGAAA
>NW_026661115.1:0-2855 GCF_009828535.3 Hylobates moloch | reverse complement strand
CTTCCTCTCTTCCTTCCCTCCTCTCTTCCTTCCTTCCTCTCTTCCTCTCTTTCTTTCTCTCTCTCTTTTCTTTCATCAGGGTCTGGAGTACAGTGACTGCTCACTGCAACCTTGACTTCCCAGGCTTAAGCAACCCTCCCACCTCAGCCTCCCAGGTATCCGGGACTAAAGTGACGCACCACCATGCTCAGCTAATTTTTTTTTTTTTTTACATTTCGTAGAGACAAGCTCTCATTATGTTACTAGGCTGATCTTGAACCCCTGTGTTCAAGTGATCCACCTGACTTGGCCTCCCAAAGTACTGAGATTATAGGCATGAGCCAATGTGCCTGGTCACTTCTAATCCGGAGCAAAGCAAGGAGTCTCACCACTTCTATTTACCATTTTATTGGAGATCCTAGCAAGGATCAAGATAAAAAGATGAAGCAAGAAAAGGAAATAAAAGGTGTTCAGTTTGGGAAGGAGAAATAAAATTGTTTTTTTTTTTTTGAGACCCAGTTTCACTGTCTTGCTCAGGCTGCAGTATGGTGGCATGATATCTCCCTGCAACCTCAGCCTCCCAGGCTCAAGCAAGCCTCCTACCTCAGCCTCCTGCATACCTGGGACTACAGGCGCATGCCACTATGTCTGGCTAATTTTTTTTTTAATTTTAGGTTTGGTAGAGATGGGGTTTCACCATGTTGCTCAGGCTGGCCTTGAACTCCTGAGCTCAAGAGACTCATCTGCCTTGGCCTCCCAAACTTCTGGGATTACAGGCATGAGCCACCACACCCTGCCTTAGGAAAGAGAAATAAAACTTTTATTTGCAGACAACCTTATTCTCTAAATAGAAAAATCATAAGAAATCTACAAAAACCTTCTTGGAAGTAATATGTGATCTTAGCAAGGTGACAATACCAAGTCAACGCATAAATTTTATTTGTATATGCTATCAATGTTTAATTGGAAATTGAAATGTAAGTGTAAACATTTAAATATATCAAAAGTGTGAAATATTTGAGGCTAAATTTGGCAAAACACATGGAAGACTTGTACACTGAAAACTCCAAAACATTGCTGAGAGAATTTAAAGAAAAGCTAAAAACAAAAATGGAGAGATGTAGTTTGTTCATGCATTGAAAATCTCAAAATTGTTATAATTTAACTTCTCAATTTTCTCTAAAAATTCAAAGTAATCCTAATCAAAATTCTGGTGGTTTTTTAAAAAAGAAATCGATCTCTTAAAATTAACATGAAAATACCATAGTTTGATATGTTAAGTGAGATTTTCTTTGTATTAATTTTGCTTGGTGTTTGCTAAGCTTTTTGAATCTATAATTTTTTTGTCTTTAATAAAATTTGCTGAATTTTCAGCCATTATTTCTTCTAGTATATTTTCTGCTCCATTTTCTCTCTCTTTTCTTTCTGAGTCTCCAACTACATATTTGGTTTGTCTTTTGTTCATCTTACAAGTTCCTGTGGTGCTGCTCATTTTTGATTTCTGTCTTTTTCAGATTTTTATTTCTATTGAATTGTGGTCACATCCAGTCATTTTTTTAAAACTTTAAATACATTTCTCAATTCCAGAATTTCCATTAGATTTTTTTTTATATTTTCTATTTCTCTACTGGGATTTTTTTTGGGGGGGCGGGGGCATCAATTTGAGCAGATTTTCATTTACAGCCTTGAGCCTGTCAATAAAAACTGCTTATGTGCTAATTCTATGATTTGTGTCATATTGGGGTTGGTCTCTGTTCATTGTTCTGTATAGAATAGCTGATATTTTCCTGTTTCTTCTTCTATTGAGTCATTTTGAATTATATGCTGGACATTGCATATGACATCTCATCGAAACTCTGGACCTATTATATTCCTCTAAAGAGTTTTGTGTTTGTTTTTGCAAATTGTTAACTTGGCTTCACTCAAAATGAAACTTCTGGTGTTTTTCTTTTCTTCTTGTAGGTGATGGCAGCTCAAATTTCAGTTCAGTGTTTTTGGTCTTACCAGGACTGCTTGTAGTTTGTATTATTCGTGGATTGTGCAAGGGTCAGCCAGAGACTTAGGCAGATGGTCTACACAGACTTCAAGAGTCCTCCCCCACTTACTTTCTCCTTTCTTGAATTTATGCTTTCAATTTCAAGGAATATGGTTGCCCAAAACTCTGTTCTGATTCATCAAGCCAGCAATGTTGAGGTTTTTCTATTGGAGTTGTAGCTGTCTCACATGGGATACCAGGAACTGCACTTGGAAAAAACTGTAAAATAGGAAACTATGTATCATTGCTGTATTAATTTCCTAGCGTTGCCATAACAAATTACCATGAATATGGTGACTAAAAACATAAGAAACTTATCATCTCACAGTTCTGGAAGCTAGAATTCCAAAATCAAGATGTCAACAGGGCCTTTCTCTCTCTGGAGGCTTGGTAGAAGGATCCTTCTTTGCCTTTCCCTGGTTTCTGGTGGTTGCCAGCAATCCTCAGCAATCCTTAGTTTGTAGACACATCATTCCAATCTCTGCCTCCATCCTCATGTGGCATTCTTCCTGTGTGTCTCCATGGCCAAATTTTTATAAGAAACCTAGTTTTCCCATATGACCTCATCCTAACTTGATTATATGTGCAAAGGTCTATTTTGAAATAAATATTTGAAAATACATTCACAGGCATCAGGGGTTAGAACTTGAACAAATCTTTTGGGGAACACAATTCTATCCATTACAATTCCCTTTTTCTAAATATTTCTCTCCAGTTTGTCTCTCTTTATTCACTCTCTGGAACTTTCAAGCAGTTGATGTCTATATTTTGCTCTGAATTCACAATTGTTATTCTACAGGAGAAATTGGGTTAAACTTAAAGGGAAACTTTTCTGTCTGAC
>NW_026661114.1:0-2855 GCF_009828535.3 Hylobates moloch | reverse complement strand
GACTGGAATGGTATGGAATAGAATGGAATGCAGGGAAATTTTATGGAATGAAAATGACTGGAATGCTATGGAATAGAATGGAATGCAGGGAAATTGTATGGAATGGAATGGAATGCAGGGAATTGGAGTGGAGTGAAGATGAGTGTAGTGGGGTCAGTGGAGTGGTGTGGAATGGAAGGTAATGGAATGGGATGGAATGGAATGTTATGCAGTGGACGGTAGGGGAGGTTAGTGGAGTGGTGTGGAATGGAGTGGAATGTAATGGGATGAAATGGAATAGAATGAAGTGGAGTGGTGTGGAGTGGAGTGCAATGGACTGGAATGCAATGGGATGGAGTGCAATCAACTGGAATGGAATGGAATAGATTGGAGTGGAGTTGAATGGACAGGAATGCAATGGAATGGAATGGAATGGAATGGAATGGAATGGAATGGAATGGAATGGAATGGAATGGAATGGAATGGAAGGGAATGGAATGGCATGGCATGGCATGGAATGGAATGGAATGGAATGGAACGGAATGGAATGGAATGGCATGGAGTGGAATGGAATGGAATGCAATGGAGTGGAGTGGAGTAGAATAGGGTGAAGTGGAGTGGTATGGATTCGAAATAAATTGGATGAAATGGAATCGAGTTCAGAACAGTGGAGTGAAGTGAAATGGACTGTAATGGAATTGCATGGAAAGAAATGGAGTCGTGTGGAATTGGATGGAATGGAATGGAATGGAATGGAATGGAATGGAATGGAATGGAATGGAATGGAATCGAGGGAAATGGTATGGAATGGAACGGAATTGAATGGATTGGAATGGAATGGAGGGAAATCATATGGAATGGAACGGAATGGAGTGAATTGGAGCAGAGTGGAGAGGAGTGTAGTGGGGTGGGTGGAGTGTAGTGGAATTGAGTGTAATGTAATGGGATGGAATGGAAGGTTATGCAGTGGAGTGTAAGGGAGGTGAGTGGAGTCGTGTGGAATGGACTGGAAGTGAACGGGATGGAATGGAATGGAATGAATTGGAGTGGAATGGAATGGAATGCAAAGGGATGCAATTGAATTGAATGGAATGGAGTGCAATCGAGTGGAGTGGAGTTGAATGGAGTGGAGTGGAGTGGAGTGGAATGGATTCGAATTGAATTGGATGGAATGGAATCGAGTGGAGTGGTTTGAAATGGAAAGGAGTGCAATGGAAACACATGGAATGGAATGGAGTGCTGTGGAATGGAATGGAACGGAATAGAATGGAATGGAATGGAATGGAATGGAATGGAATGGAATGGAATGGAATGGAATGGAATGGAATGGAATGGCATGGAACGGAACGGAACGGAACGGAATGGAACGGAGTGGAGTGGAGTGGAGTGGAATGGACTGGAAGGCAATAGGATGGAATGGACTGGAAGGCAATGGGATGGAATGGAATGGACTGCAATGGGATGGAATGGAATGGACAGCAATGGAATGGAATGGAGTGCAACTGAGTGGAGTTGCGTGGAACAGAGTGGAGAGGAGTGGAATGGATTCGAACTGAATTTAATGGAATGGAATTGAGAGCAGTAGATTGGAGTGTAGTTAAGAAGAATGGGGTGGAATGGAATCAGATGGAATGGAATTGAGTGTTGTGGAATGGAATGGAGGGAGATAGAATGGAATGGAATGGAGGGAGATGGAATGGAATGGAATGGAGTGCAATGGAGTGGAGTTGAACTGAATAGAGTGGAGAGGAGTGCAAAGCATTCAAATTGAATTGGATGGAATGGAATCGAGTGGAGTGGAGTGGTGTGAATTAGAATGGATTGCCATGGAATTGGATGGAATGGAATGGAGTGATGTGGAATGGAATGGAATGCAATGGAATGGAATGCAGGGAAATGGTGTGGAATGGAATGGAATGGAGTGCATTGAATTGGAGTGCAGATAAGTGTAGAGGTGTCAGTGGAATGGAGTGGAATGGAGTATGATGAAATGGGATGGAATGGACCGTTATGTAGTGGAAGGTAGGGGAGGTGAGTGGAGTGGTTTGGAATTGAGTGGAATGGAATGGGACGGAATGGAATGGAATGGAATGGAATGGAATGGAATGGAATGGAATGAAATGCAATGGGATGGAATGGAATGGAATGACATGGAATATGATGGGATGGAATGGATTGGAGTGGACTTCAGTGGAATGGAATGGATACAATGGGATGGAATGGAATGGAAAGCAATGGAAGGGAATGGAATGGAATGGAGTGCAATGGAGTAGAGTGGAGTGGAATAGAGTGGAGTGGAGTGGAATGGATTCGAATTGAATTGGATGGAATGGAGTCGAGTGGAGTGGAGTGAAGTGGAATGGGGTGCAATGGAATCGGATGGGATGGAATGGATTGGTGTTGAATGCAATGGAATGGAATGGAATGGAATGGAATGGAATGGAATGGAATGGAATGGAGTGACATGGAGTGGAGTGGAGATGAGTGTAGTGGGGTCAGTGGAGTGGAATTGAATGGAGTTTAATGGAATGTGATGGAATGGATTGTTATGCAAAAGTGTGTAGGCGAGGTGAGTGGAGTGGTGTGGAATGGAGGGGAATGGAATGGTATGGAATGTAATGGAATGGAGTGGAGTGGAATGGAGTGGACTGGAATGCACTGGAATGCAATGGAATGAAATGGAATGGAATGGAATGGAATGGAATGGAATGGAATGGAATGGACAGGAATGGAATGGAATGGAAGGGAATGGAATGGAATGGAAAGGATTGGAGTGGAGTTGAACGAAATGGACTGGAATGCAATGGAATGGAAAGGAATGGAAAGGAAGGAAATGGAATGGAATGAAATGGAAAGGAATGGAAAGGAGTGGAAAG
>NW_026661113.1:0-2856 GCF_009828535.3 Hylobates moloch | reverse complement strand
CCACCATGCCTGGCTAATTTTTGTATTTTTAGTAGAGACTGGGTTTCACCATGTTGGCCAGGCTTGTTTCAAACTCCTGACCTCAGGTGATCCACCTGCCTCAGCCTCCCAAAGTGCTGGGGCTTACAGGTGTGAGCCACCACATCCGGCGAGAACTCTGTAAAATATTTGAAGAGACTTATAGAACTCTAAAATACTTGAAGAGGTTTATTCTGAGCCAAATATGAGTGACCATGGCCCATGACTGGTCCTGAGAACGTGTGCCGAAGGTGGCTAGGGCACGGCTTGGTTTTATACGTTTTAGAGAGGCAGGAGACATCAATCAAATACATTTAAGAAATGCATTGCGGCCGGGCATGGTGGCTCAGGCCTGTAATCCCAGCATTCTGGGAGGCCGAGGCGGGCGGATTACAAGGTCAAGAGATCAAGAGCATGCTGGCCAACATGGTGAAACCGCATCTCTACTAAAAATACAAAAATTAGCTGGGCATGGTGGGGCATGCCTGTAATCCCACCTGCTCGGGAGGCTGAGGCAGGAGAATCGCTTGAACCCAAGAGGCAGAGGTTGTTGTGAGCTGAGATCCCACCACTGCACTCCAGCCTGGGTGACAGAGTTAGGCTCCATGTCAAGAAAAAATAAAAAAATAAAAAACTTGCATCATATTTAAAACTCTTATCCCTGTACACACTGAGTGTGCAACCAGTAATCCCTCCCTTTGCTTCTTTCAAGGGTGTTCAGCTTATGAATGGCAACACAGCAAACCATTTTACATATAAGAACATGCAGAGCAATTCTGATACTAAGTGAGTCTGTGTCTCAATGACTGATTAACCCTTAGTAACTTTACATAACAGCATCTTATCTTGCTGAGACTGACAGAAGTTTCTTGCATCATCTCATAATCTTAAGAGAGATGGTATTGGCAGATCACAGTTCAAAACCAGTCTTCCCACAGACCTCCAAAAACCTTTGTCTAGGAGAACATGGGAAGGTACACATACAGCCACATCAAATCTCAGTGGGGATAAAGCTGGCATGGATACTGGGGGACCCTGCACACTGCAACCCCAGTGGGGCCTCCCAGTCATTGAGGGGGAAGTGGGGCCGGCATGGGGAGGGCAGAGAGAGCAAGGAGCAGGGGGAGAGGTCACGCTCTGGAGGGTGGGTGTGTGCTCTCTTTTCCGGCTACTGTTTTCAGTGTGGTAAGCACATGCCTTCAGCTGAATGCCCTGGAGAGGAAGCCCAGTGCTTCCTGTTGTCTTACCAATGCTGCAAAATGCAAGTTAGAAATAAAGCGAAAAGGGGAAAAAATGGGAAGCTCTCCTGGCTAGATCGGAATGCCAGCCTTTAGGAGGAAACTCAGCTCACTTCTTTTCCCTGGAGATGCAGGGGAAGAGGCACAGCTCACATGTGAGTTATTTCTCAAGTCGATCAGGATTCAGAAAATAATCTCTCTACATAAAAAGGGCATTTTTGGCCAGGGACAGTGGCTCATGCCTGTAATCCCTGCACTTTGGGAGGCTGAGGTGGGAGGATCACCTGAGGTCAAGAGTTTGAGACCAGCCTGGCCAACATGGTGAAACCCCATCTCTACTAAAAATACAAAAATCAGCCGAGTGTGGTGGCGCACGCCTGTGGTCCCAGCTACTAGGGAGGCTGAGGCAGGAGAATCACTGAAACTCGGGAGGCAGAGGTTGTGGTGATCAGAGATCGCACCACTGCACTCCAGCCTGAGTGCCAGAGCAAGACTGTGTCTCAAAAAAAAAAAAAAAAAAAAAAGAAAAAGAAAAAGAGAAGACAAGAAAAACAGCAGAATAAACAACAGAGTTGAAAGTCTTAAAAGGAAGACTAAGGAGATATGTGTAGGAGATACAGCCAAAGAAATATAGCCGCCCCCTTTTTAATGCCCTCAAAATCCTTCCATTCTATGAGAATCTACCCCAAGGTTTTGTAGTGTTGGAAAGAATCGTGTAAATATCAGATTTTATTTGATTGCTTTGCTGCTCTGAGCATCTTAGCTGCCTGTGAGGTACTTCATGACATGTAGCAGAAACATCCTGGCCCCCAGGGCAGAGTGCACAGGCAGTCCTGACAGGCCACCCGGTATTCATATACTTACTTATTTATATTACCATCATTAATATACATACATTTATTTATTTTTAACATTACCATACAGCTTACCACTTACCAAAATAGCCTCTCTTTGGCTGGCATTTCATTGACAAACTTTTTTCTTCTATTTTCAAAAGGCCAATATATCTCCATTCAAATTTTATTTGGCCATCTGTCTTTCCCACACCCCCTTGTTAGATAACGTCTTTGAGAAATCTGTGGGAAAGACTGTTTTTAAACCATCATCTGCTAATGACACCTCTCCTGAAATTTTCAGATTATACAAGAAACTTCTCTTAAAAGTTTCAAGTGAACCCTGACTTTCTTGATCAATGTCATCTTCCTCTACTGCTTGTGTTTCACTTTGTAGAACATCCTTCCTCTGAAAAAGCGATAACAACAACAAAAATTCCACTTTGATCGTAACAGTCGATTAGAAAAGGAAACGCCCTTCAATTCTCTAACTTTTCAAAAATGTCACATGCTTTCGGCCGGGCGCGGTGGCTCACGCCTGTAATCCCAGCACTTTGGGAGGTCGAGGTGGGCGGATCACGAGGTCAGGAGATCGAGACCATCCTGGTTAACACGGTGAAAGCCCGTCTCTACTAAAAATACAAAAAATTAGCCGGGCGAGGTGGCGGGCGCCTGTAGTCCCAGCTACTCGGGAGGCCGAGGCAGGAGAATGGCGTGAACCCGGGAGGTGGAGCTTGCAGTGAGCCGAGATCACGCCACCGCACTCC
>NW_026661112.1:0-2856 GCF_009828535.3 Hylobates moloch | reverse complement strand
AAAAAAAAAAAAACTCAGCTATCTCATTGCCATTTTGTGTGGGAACAAAAAGAAATTCGCCTCCTTATGACTCTGAATGTAAGCCTGTAATGGTATAGCTATCTGTCTGCCTATACGAAGACACACAGCAGAAGGGAAGAGCTGAAGTTCACAGCATTGGCAGTCAAGCAAAGGGCTCCATAATAATCATTATACCCTGAAGGAGGGGATATACATCACTCTTGTTAAAAGATTTCCCATGACACCAGTCTAACAGCTCATTTATTTGATCAATGAAAAAGTTACACTGGAGTTTAAGTTACCTGGAGAATTCAGTTGTGTGCCATCTCCTTACTCCTTGATGGAATGTAATAAATGTAATGCACTGAAAAACACCAATCTCAATCGATCATCCTGTCTAATTAAATACGAACTCATAATTCAAATTAATAAGAAATGCTGGAGTAGAAAACATGAACCCTGAAAGGTTTCTAAGTAGCATATTGGTAATTACTATTAGTCACTGCATATACCTCCCACTGTGCAGGTCAGAGTATGCACTTGGAGATTACACAGAAATCTGCTGTAATGCAATCTCTGCCATTAACTAGTTGTGTGATTTTCTTGATATGTTACTAAGGCTTTACTGGGGCATAATTTGAATCCAACAAAATACAGGACTCTTACAGTAGAACTCAATCAATTCTGGCAAATGCTTCTACCAGGGCAACCAACACTCAGATACAAATATTGGACATTTCAATTCCTTAAGATATTCCTTTACACCCCTATCTATCCCATTCCTATACATGAAGACATTTATTATGAGGAATTAGCTCATGGAATTATGGAGGCTAGAAGTTCCAAGACCTGCAGTCAGCAAGCTTGAGGCTCAGGAGAGCCCAGTTCAAGTCCAAGTCCAGGGAATTGAGAGAGCCAATGGTGTAATTTCTAGTCCACAAGGTGACAGGTTCAAGACCCCAAACAGCCAATATTTCATTATGAGTCTAAACTCCAGAAACCAATGTTCCAGATCCATGTTCCAGCTCAGGTAGTGAGTCAGAAGGAGCTCCCTCTCACTCAGCCCTTGTGTTCTACTCAGGTCTTCAACTGACCAGATGAGGCCCTACCTATAGCAAGGAGGACAATCTGCTTTACTCACTCTGTGGATCCAAGTGAGAATCTCATCCAGAAACACCCTCACAGACATATGCAGAATCGTGTTAGGCCAAATGTCTGGAAGCCCTGTGGCTCAGTCAAGTTGACACATAAAATTAATCATCGCAGTTACTTAACTTTGCTAAGTCACCATTTTTCCTTTTGTCTTTCATATCTGGAGCAGATTAAATAACAGGTCACATCTAAAATGGTGCATAATTGATGCTCCTTACACCATATGTAGAAATAAGAAAAATTAAAATTATTTGTTAGGATGTGTACTCTGTTCCTGTTTAGCTTAAACTTTTATACATTATGGCCTCAGTGCCCCAATGAGTTCAATGTTTAAAGTTACCTTATGTCAGAGAAATAATGCACTTCACATTATTTACACCCCCATCACCTGACTTCCAGAGAGCTCCTTGGAAATCACCCCTTAAAAATTAGGAAAATAAGAAGCAGAAACACAAATTTCATCTTTGGTAAAACGAAGGGAAAAATGTGTAACATCAAAATGCAATGTGTAATGAAAGGCTATCATATGGAGTAACTGTCAATGGGTGGTAGGAACGTGCCTAGAGAAGGTATCTGCATCTGCAGGTCTCAGCTAAGTCAGCACAGATCAGCTCCCCAAAACTGAAGGTCCTCCATGAAGGGCTAAAACAATGAGCTCTTGTTGAAATCAGTGCAGGCAGGATATGTCAAGTTGGATGCAAAAGTCTCCCTGGCTGGGGACAAGCACCAACAAATATTAGGTGAGATGAGGCTGAATGAGAAATAAAATACCCACTCTGCAGCAGGCAGCCTATTGGTGAGGAAGAGAACAAGCCAAAAAACTCTATCTCTCGATGGCTTCCTAGAACAAAGCCTAACTATATACAGAGTTGGGGCTGAATTGCGTCAGAAAGAAATAAAATTCTTATCTTGTTTGTGCTACCATGTTTTTGGATCCCAGTTTTACAGCAATTTAGCTTATGTCCTAACCTCTATGGAAAATGATAACAGAAGTATGGTGCTAAATAACAATAACAATTACAACAAAAATGTGGCATTGCTTATATTAGGAGCAGGCAGCAAATAAACTGGTATTTTAGGCTAGATACCTGATGACCTTAAAAACATTTGGTAAATTTGTCACAAGTAGTAGACAAAAAATGTGGAGTATGTAATTTTTGCTATACATGAGTAGAAAAAGCCTGAAGGTTCTTGTGTTTACAAGTGGGCTGTTGCATGAAACTTCTCGGAGGCTGCTTTTACCAAGGCATTGCAAGAAATAGAATCCATGAATTCTCTACAGAAAGGACATTTCATCTGCAAATGGAAAGATAAAAAGGCAGTAGCCATGGAGCCATGTGAAGAGGTTTAGAGAAGCATTTGCCAGAAGAGGGAACACTGTCTACAAAGGATGCTGAGCAGTGAAAGGCTTGGTGTATTAAGATACAAAGGAAGATAGTGTTGTTGGTGCATAGAGAATGAGGGGTAAGATTGAAAAGGAAGGAAAGGAGGAAGAAGGGAGGCAGGGAGGACTGCTTCATACAGAGCTTTGAGGTTCTATGAATCAGCAGACAATATATGTACATAAGATGACAGTTTGGCTATGAGAGGTTTGAAGTAGAAAGATCACGTAAGTGTGTTCTTGTGGCAAGTAACAGAAATTCTCATAATGGCCACATTTTATAGGGCCTTGAATATTACATGTTACAATATCTGACCAATGGA
>NW_026661111.1:0-2857 GCF_009828535.3 Hylobates moloch | reverse complement strand
CATGAGCCACTGTGCCCAGCCGGCTCATTTTCAATAGTTATTTGTTTTATGTTGTATAGTCATTTAATTTTCTTATATATTTTTGATATTAACGCCTTGTCCCATTTTTTAGTTATCCTGTTGATTGTATTCTATACAGCAGCATTTTAATTTGAAGTATTCTGACTCATTTATTTTTTCCTTTTGTTCCCTGGGATTTTGAGTTTAAATATTAATGGGGCCTTCTCTCTGGTTTTTGTTGTTGTTGTTGTCTGTTTGTTTGTTTTTGTAGTAGTAGTAGTAGTAATAGTAGTTTGAGAGTTTCAGGCCTTACATTTTAGCATCTAATTTATTTTGAGCGGATTTTTATATGTGGTGTGAGTTAGGGTCTCCTTTTGTTGCTCTGCATGTGGCCATAAAGTTTTCTCAACATAATTTTCTGTCTTTTTCCTAAGAAATTGTCACTTTTATTTAAAATCAGTTAGCTGTAAGTACATGGCTATATTTCTGGAATCTTTTTTTTGCTGCGTTGGCCTAGTGTCTGTTTTTATTCAAGCACCATACTGTTTTTGTTACTGTAGTTTTGTAGTAGATTTCAAAGTCAGGTAGGGTGATAGATTCACTTTTTTCTGTTTGATTGCTTTGGCTATTGAGGGTCTTTTGTGGTACAATATATATTGTAGATGTATTTTTTAAGGATTTATATTAAGTATGTCACTGATATTTTCATTGAGGTTGCATTATATCTTTAGGTTATTTCGTGTAATACAAATATTTAACAATATTAATAATGGCAGTTCATTAAAGATTAACTTTTTAATTCATGTATTAATTTCTTTAATTTTTTTAGAGTATAACGTAAAGTGCTTCAAAATTTTGATTAAATTTATTTCAAAGTATAGTTACTACAGTTACTGTACATGGAATTGTTTTTAACATTTATTTGGAGATAGTTTATAGAAATGCTACTGACATTTGGATATTGGTTTTGTATCCCACGTTTAATAAATTTGTTTATTAGTTTTAATAGTTTTTGGTAAAGTCTTAGGCTTTTCTTAGGATTATGTATAGGGATAAAAGATTATTTATTATTATTTTTTGAGATGGAGTTTCACTCTTGTCGCATAGGCTGGAGTGCAATGGTGCGATCTCGGCTCACTGCAACCTCTGCCTGCCGCATTCAAGCAATTCTCCTGCCTCAGCCTCCTGTGTGGCTGGGATTACACGAATGCGCCACCACACCCGGCTAATTTTTGCATTTTCAGTAGAGATGGGTTTCACCATGTTGGCCAGGTTGGTCTCGAACTCCTGACCTTAGGTGATGCACCTGCCTCGGCCTCCCAAAGTGCTGGAATTACAGGTGTGAGCCACAGCATCCAGCCTGAGATAAAAGATCATACAGTGATAATTTGACTCCTTTTTTCCCATCTGGATGCCTTTGATTTTATTCTTTAATTTCTCTGTCTTGGACATTTAGTACTATGTTTAGTAAGACTGAAGAAAGTGCACATCCTTGACTTGTTTTAGCTCTTAGAGTAAAATCTTATAGCATTTCCCTGTTCAGTATGTTAATAGCTGTGCATTTTTTTGTTATATTTGACATTTATTGCCTTGAGGTGCCTTTGTCCTATACCTAAATTTTTCAGAGATTTATCATGGGGGAATGTTGAATTTTGTCAAGCTTTTATTCTCCATGTATTTAAATGCTAGAGATGTAAGAATCACAACTAATTCTACATAAATATAAAATATCTTCAGAGACCACTATGAACATCTCTATGCATGCAGATTAGAAAATTAAGGGAAAATAGATAACTCCTGGATATACACAACTTTCCAATATCAAACCATGAAGAAACAGAAGTTTTGAACAGACCAAACATGTATAAAATGTATAATGATATGAAAATTAATTTAAAAAACATTGCCAACCATAAAGAGCCCTGTATCATATAAAATCACAGCCAAATTTTACCACATATAAAAAGATGATCTGGTACTAGTCTTACTGAATGTATTCCAAAATATCAAGGTGGAGTTCTGCCCTAACTCATTATATGAAACCGGTGTCACTTTGATACCAAAATCTAGTAAAGACCCAAAAAAAGAGAAAACTAGAAACCAGTATTCCTGGTGAACCATTGAAGCAAAAATCCTTCATGAAATACAAGTAAACTATGCCGGGCGCGTTGGCTCACGCTTGTAATCCCAGCACTTTGGGAGGCCGAGGTGGGCGGATCACGAGGTCAGGAGATCGAGACCACGGTGAAACCCCGTCTCTACTAAAAATACAAAAACTTAGCCAGGCGTGGTGGCGGGCGCCTGTAGTCCCAGCTACTCGGAGAGGCTGAGGCAGGAGAATGGCGTGAACCCGGGAGGCGGAGCTTGCAGTGAGCCGAGATTGCGCCACTGCACTCCAGCCTGGGCGACAGAGCGAGACTCCGTCTCAAAAAAAAAAAAAAAAACAAAAAAAAAACAAATACAAGTAAACTGAGTTTATAAGCAAATCCAAATATTTTGGCACAATCATGTGAGGTTCATTTCATGTATGCAAAGATGTTTTGTCATATGCAAGTGATTAAGTGCAATTCACCATGTAAAGATACTTAAAAGCAAAAAATTACATGATTAACACAACAGATGCAGAAAAAGCATTAAAGAAAATTTAATGTGAAAACATGAAAATATTCTTAACAAATGACATTGATGAAACATACCTCAAAATAATAAGAGCCATCTGTGACAAATCTTCATCCAACATCATACTGAACAGGCAAAAGCTGGATTTATTCTTCATAAGAATAAAAATTAGACAAGAATATAGACTTTGAACAGTCTTATTCAACATAGTTCTGAAAGTTTTAGCCAGAGCAGTGCA
>NW_026661110.1:675-2857 GCF_009828535.3 Hylobates moloch | reverse complement strand
AAAAAAAAAAAAAAAAAAAAAAGAGAGAGAGAAAGAAAACCGCTTGAATGAGAACAGGCAAAGCCTCTTTATACAGAATGATGTGGCTCTGAACACCGTTCCCAAATTATGGAACCTTGGCAGTTTAAATAAAGCCAAAGGAATTTGAGAAAATTGCACCAACAGAAAGCTGTCTTTGTCTGTCTTCCCTGAACCAGGTCACAAAAACCTGGAAATATTTTCCTGAAGCAGACCCTCACACCCTCAGTCAAGAGGGTCCCTCCCGGAAATGCAAATCAAAACCACAATGAGTTATCATTCCACACCAGTCACAATGGCTATTATCAAGAAGTCAAAAAACAAGAGTCTGAGTGTGGTGGCTCACAGCTGTAATCCCAGCACTTTGGGAGGCCGAGGCAGGGGATCACCTGAGGCCAGGAGTTGGAGACCAGCCTGGCCAATGTGACAAAACCCCATCTCTATTAAAAATACAAAAATTAGCTGGGCGCGGTGGCTCACGCTTGTAATCCCAGCACTTTGGGAGGCTGAGGCGGGCGGATCACGAGGTCAGGAGATCGAGACCACGGTGAAACCCCGTCTCTACTAAAAAAAAAATACAAAAAACTAGCCCGGCGTGGTGGCGGGCGCCTGTAGTCCCAGCTACTCAGAGAGGCTGAGGCAGGAGAATGGCGTGAACCTGGGAGGCAGAGCTTGCAGTGAGCTGAGATTGCGCCACTGCAGTCCAACCTGGGTGACAGGGCAAGACTCTGTCTCAAAAAAAACAAAAAAAACCCCCAAAAAACAAAATTAGCTGGGCATGGTGGCGGGCTCCTGTAATCCCAGCACTTTGGGAGGCTGAGGCAGGTGGATCACCTGAGGCCAGGAGTTTGAGACCAGCCTGGCCAACATGACAAAATCCCATCTCTACTAAAAATACAAAAAATTAGCTGGGCCTGGTGGCAGGCACCTGTAATCCCAGCTACTAAGGAGGCTGAGGGAGGAGAATCGCTTGAACCCAGGAGGCTGAGTTTACAGTGAGCTGAGATTAAGCCATTGCACTCCAGCCTGGGCAACAAGAAGGAGACTCTGAAAAGAAAGAAAAAGAAAGAGAAAAAGAAAGAAAGAAGGAAAGAAAGAAAGAAAGAAAGAAAGGAAAGAGAAAGAAAGAAACAAAGAAGGAGAAGAAACAAGGAGAAAGAAAGAAAGAGAGAGGGAGGGAGGGAAGGAGGGAAAGAAAGAAACAATGGAAGGAAGAAAGAGAGAGAAGGAGGGAAGGAAGAAAGGAAGAAAGAAGGAAGGAAAGAAAGAAAGGAAGAAAGAAGGGGCTGGGCGTGGTGGCTCATGCCTGTAATCTCAGCACTTTGGGTGGCCAAGGTGGGTGGATCACGAGGTCAGGAGATGGAGACCATCCTGGCTAACACGGTGAAACCCCTTCTCTAGTAAAAATACAAAAAAATTAGCTGGGCATGGTGGCAGGCGCCTGTAGTCCCAGCTACTCAGGAGGCTGAGGCAGGAGAATGGCATGAACCCAGGAGGCAGAGCTTGCAGTGAGCCGAGATCACGCCACTGCACTCTAGCCTGGGTGACAGAGCAAAACTCCGTCTCAGAAAAAAAAAAGAGGGAAGGAAGGAAAGAAGGAAGGAAAGAAACAATGCAAGGAAGAAAGAGAGAGAGGGAAGGAAGAGAGAGAAAGAAAGAAAGAAAGAAAGAAAGAGAAAGAAAGAAAGAAAGAAGGGAGGGAGGGAGGGAAAGAAAGAAGGAAAGAAAGAAACAATGGAAGGAAGAAAGAGAGAGGGAAGGAGGGAAGGAAGGAAGAAAGAAAGAAGAAATGAATCAGGAGGGAGAGAAGGATGGAAGGAAGGAGAGAAGGAAGGATGGAAACAGGGAGGGCAGGAGGAAGGAAGGAAGCAAGGGAGGGAAGAAGGGAGAGAAGAAAAAGGAAGGAAAAAAAGAAGGAAGGAAGGAAGGAAAGGAGGAAGGAAGGAAGGAAAGGAGGAAAGAAGGAAGGAAGGAAGGAAGAAGGAAGGAAAGAAGGAAAGCAGGCAGGAAGAAAGACACGCTTTGGCCCCATGCAGACATGGGTCCTCATCCTGGCCCCATCACTACCTGGATGGCTGTTGGGTTAAATCGTGGAGGTATCTGAGCCTCCGTTTTCTCATCTGTAGAATGGGTGGATGGGCATTAACAGCAGAAAAGGAGGTGA
>NW_026661110.1:0-665 GCF_009828535.3 Hylobates moloch | reverse complement strand
TGGGTGACAGAGCAAAACTCCGTCTCAGAAAAAAAAAAGAGGGAAGGAAGGAAAGAAGGAAGGAAAGAAACAATGCAAGGAAGAAAGAGAGAGAGGGAAGGAAGAGAGAGAAAGAAAGAAAGAAAGAAAGAAAGAGAAAGAAAGAAAGAAAGAAGGGAGGGAGGGAGGGAAAGAAAGAAGGAAAGAAAGAAACAATGGAAGGAAGAAAGAGAGAGGGAAGGAGGGAAGGAAGGAAGAAAGAAAGAAGAAATGAATCAGGAGGGAGAGAAGGATGGAAGGAAGGAGAGAAGGAAGGATGGAAACAGGGAGGGCAGGAGGAAGGAAGGAAGCAAGGGAGGGAAGAAGGGAGGGAAGAAAAAGGAAGGAAAAAAAGAAGGAAGGAAGGAAGGAAAGGAGGAAGGAAGGAAGGAAAGGAGGAAAGAAGGAAGGAAGGAAGGAAGAAGGAAGGAAAGAAGGAAAGCAGGCAGGAAGAAAGACACGCTTTGGCCCCATGCAGACATGGGTCCTCATCCTGGCCCCATCACTACCTGGATGGCTGTTGGGTTAAATCGTGGAGGTATCTGAGCCTCCGTTTTCTCATCTGTAGAATGGGTGGATGGGCATTAACAGCAGAAAAGGAGGTGAGACAAGAGGACCTCTGAGCTTCTGGTGGGTTGGCTGGTGCT
>NW_026661109.1:484-2858 GCF_009828535.3 Hylobates moloch | reverse complement strand
ATTAAAAACTAGACTATATGCAGTAACTTATGTAGAAAACTTAGCATAAATATTTATACAAAATTGCCCTACCATATTTTATTAAAGTATTACATTATAAATTAAGAGAAAATCATTTTAAAAATGAGTTATATTTTAGGCCTTTTTTCTCAAAATGAGTTTCATAAGTTGATATGGTTATTAGCATAGGAATTTCAATAATAGGAACAAAGAAACGAAATGAAAACCTAATGTGTGTGTGTGTGTGTATACAATTACCTGGCATTCCAACTTCAACATGTTTAAAAACATTTCAGTAAAAAATATTAGATTTATTTTAAGGTAGTTTGTAAGATATTTATTAGGTTTATTTGTAGGCCTTGCACACTAAGTTAAGCAACACTATCATAAAATAAATTATTTAATAATGAAACAGAAACTCAAAGCTTCATATTATAATTAAATAAACTCTAAAGGATCTAGTAACTTCAACTGTATGCCCTAAAATAACATCAGGACTACAGTGTCTATCAACTTGCCCACAGAAAACGCAACAATGAAAGAAAGAAAGAGATATCTATTTTTTTCATAAAAGATCAACACACTTTGTCCAATTTTTTTGTCCAACTGCTATAAAGTGGGCCAACGCTAATGGCAAATAAAAGAGCTGCCATTCAACATGCATTCTAGTAGTGACTATTAACTGACTACTATGTGAAGGCAGTGTTCGTTGAACAAATAAAAGAATCTTTGCCTGTATGACGCTTATATTTTGGTCACTTTACATTTTACTGGAGGAAACGTGAAGAATAGAATATCAGCAATATTAACAACATTATCCCACTAGAAGGTCTCCAGTGACTGATACTTTCAGACTCATCTCAATGACCCTATATGATCTTTATATTCCAAGGAGCATGGCAATGGATTTTAACATTTGCAAATTAAAAGGTAATGGTAAAGTAATGATAACCAACATAAAAATGACTCCCTGGAAACGAAAGCAACTCATTTCAAATGGCTTTGGAATGCCATTAGGACAGCACCTTTTTCTTTGTAATGCAAAAGTCTCACAATCCAGAGAGCAGGTCTTGTGAATTTTGTGAATTTTGGTGAGAGGTAAGGCATTACAGAAAGACCCAAAAGTCATGCTCCAGATACCAGCAATACAGCTAGTAGGACAGACACAGAGTACATAGTTTTACTACTGATCACAGTGATTTAGAGATTGGAACCCATAGTTCTGTGAGATCAGGCATCATTTCAGGATAAAATTTACATTTTTAATAAATGCAAACTTTGGCTCAGCTAAACAAGGTACCTTGGGCTATATTTACTGTAGATAGATAAATTTGGCGTAATTAACCCTTGCGCAGTCTAAACATACCATGTGCCAAAAATGATGTAAAGCACTGAATATGTGAGATAAACTATGATGAATTCTATTGACAAATAAAGGCAATAGCTTCCATTTAATTGAGAAGAAACCGTATACCTAGCACGTCTTTTTCTGTGCATTAACTTTTCATAATACAACTATATGAAGTATATAGTATAAAATAGTATATGAAACTATTTTATATATAAATAAAAGTGTTTCCAAAGGTTAAGAAAGGGCACGGTGAGAGGGAGAAGCACAGTCTGGGTGGGCAGGACAATCTAGTTGTCTATCTGTGCTTTAAACTCCAATAAACATCATCTCCCACACCACGGCATCTAACTCAGAGTCACATTTGAATTGCCAGCAAATGGAAGCCTCATAAACCCAAAATATGAACGGCAATGAAGTTCATAGAGCACGCTTTGAGTGCACAGAGTATCTTTGCAAACATTATCTTTTTTTTATTATACTTTAAGTTTTAGGGTACATGTGCACAACGTGGAGGTCTGTTACATATGTATACATGTGCCATGTTGGTGTGCTGCACCCATTAACTCATCATTTAACATTAGGTATATTTCCTAATTCTATCCCTTCCCCTCCCCCCAAACATTATCTTCTAAGACTTTCACAATCACGCCATGAGATTATTCCCATATCAAAAAGTAGGAAATGAAAGCCTGGAAAGAAGTTATATTGACATTAAACTGCTCTCAAACCCAAGTGTACAAATGATTTTTCTTGCAAAGAAATTCATATTTTACACAAAGTTCTATTTCAAAATGAATTCTGGAATTCAATTGAACACTCATCTTGAAAACGAGAGCTTAAGTGGAAATTCCTCACTGGTATTC
The DNA here is from genome assembly GCF_009828535.3 of Hylobates moloch. NCBI lineage: Eukaryota > Metazoa > Chordata > Mammalia > Primates > Hylobatidae > Hylobates > Hylobates moloch. Next base: position 644 of record NW_026661109.1, on the reverse strand, counting down.
AAGCAAATAAATTAAATAATGATATTAAATCTACATCTAATCTCTTATTATTACATATTGAAAGTTTGCTATATAGCTACCACTAAGTTATACATTTCCAGTGACACAAACCATAAAATGAATTTGTTTCTATTGTTACTAGCAAAAAAAAAAAAAAAAA
>NW_026661109.1:0-384 GCF_009828535.3 Hylobates moloch | reverse complement strand
TTTATTTCATTATATTATTTTTTCATATATCTGCATTATTGCATAGAATACCTGATTGGTCTTATGCTAAGTTTTCCATGTAACATTAGCTCTGCAAGATGTTAATAAGTATCCTTCCAAAAATGTTTGAAAAATCTTGGGTAAAACATATTAAGTAAGTTCCTGTTTTATAGTTTTCCAAGAGTTTTACTATCCTTGGCCAATGACAAAATTCAAAGCAGAGATACAGTACACAACTTTTGTAAAACTTACCTATTTTTCTTATAAGACTGTGGCTTTGTTTTGTTTTGTTTTGAACTTCTTTTCTGTGATGTGACATAAGACTGGGTGTTGAGTTAGGGGTGGGGACATACATTAACAGAGGTTTAGGAACTGCTTTGCTAA
>NW_026661108.1:1522-2859 GCF_009828535.3 Hylobates moloch | reverse complement strand
AATGTGATGGAAAGGAATGTAATGCAGTGGAGTGGAGTGGAGTGGAATGGAGTAGCATGGAATGGAATAGAAAGTAATGGAGTGGAATGGAATACAATAGAACGGAATGAAAACGAACGGAATGAAATGGAAAGGAGGGGAGTGCAGTGCATTGGAAATGAATGGAATGGAGAGGAGTGTGGTGGATTGGAGTGGAATGGGAAGGAATGAAATGGAGTGGAGTGGAGTGGGATGGAACGGAGGGGAGAAGGTTGGATTCAGGTGGAATGGAATTGACTGGAATGGGATGCAGTGGATTGGAGTGGAGTTGCATGGAAGGAATGGAGTAGAAAGGAGTGGAGTGCAGGGGATTAGAGTGGATTCGAGTGGAATGGAATGAAATAAAAACCAACAGAATTGAATGGAATTCAGTGGACAGTGGATTGTAGTGGAGTGGAGTGGAATTGAAGGGAATTGAAAGGAATTGAACAGAAGGGAAATGAACGGAATGCAATGGAACAGAATGGAATGGAATAGAATTAAATGGGGTGGAGTGTAGTGGAGTGGAATGGGAAGGAATGGAAAGGAGTGGAATTGAGTGGAGTGCAGTGGAGTGGAATGGAGTGGAATAGAATTAGATGGAATGGAATGTGGTGAAGTGGAGAGGAGTGGAGTGTAGTGTAATGGAATGGAATGGAATGGAATGCATGTGATTGGAATGGAGTGGAGTGGAATGCAATGGAATGGAATGGAAGGGAAGGGAATAGAATGGAATAAAATGAAATGGAACAGAATGAAATGGTATGGAATGGAAAGGAGTGGAATGGAGTGGAGTGCAGTTTAGTGGAATGGAGTAGAAAGGAATGGAGTGGAGTGGAATGGAGTGGAATGGAATCAAAAGGAAAGGAACGGTGTGGAGTGGTATGGGAAGGAATAGAATGGGGTAGAGAGTAGTCGAGTAGAGAGGGTTGCAGTTGAATGTAATGTAATGTAACGTAGCGTAATGTAATGCAACGGAATATAGTATAATGGAATGGAATGGAATGCAGTGGAGTCGACAGCTGTGAGGTGGAATGGAGTAGATAGGAATGCAGTGGAGTGGAGTGGAATTGAATGGAGTAGAGTGGAGTGGAATGGGAAGGAATGGGGTGGAGTGGAGTGGAGTGGGGTGGTTTCGAGTGGAATGGAATCAAACAGAAGGCGGTGGATTGGAGTGGAGTGGAGTGGAATGGAATGGAATGGAGTGGAGTGGTGTGGAGGGCTGTGCTATGGAATGGAGTGGAGTGGAGTGCAGTGGATGTGAGAGGAATGAAATAGAATGAAGTGCAGTGGATAGGAGTGGAGTGTAATGGGATAGA
>NW_026661108.1:0-1452 GCF_009828535.3 Hylobates moloch | reverse complement strand
GAGTGGTGTGGAGTGAAGTGGAATGGAATGGAATGAAACGGAAAGGTGTAGATTAGAGTGTAGTTGAATGCGAAAAAATGGAATGGATTAGAGATGAGTGCATTGTGCTGGAGTGGAGAGGATTGGATTTGAGTGGAATGGAATAGAATGGAATGGAGCGGCATGGAAAGGAATGTAATTCGGTGTATTGGAGTGGAGTGGAATGGAGTGGAATGGAATGGAAAAAAAGAGAATGGCATTTAATGGATTCTAATGGAATGGAGTGGAATAGAGTGGAGAGCAATGTGGTGGAAAGGAATAGAAAGCAATGGAGTGGAGTGGAGTGGAGAGGAATGGAATGGAATGGAATGGAATGGATTGGAATGGAATGGAGTTGAGGGGAGTGGAATGGGAAGAAATGGAATGGAGTGGAGTGGAGACGAGTGGAGTGGAGTAGAGTAGATTCTGTTGGAAGGGAATGGAATGGAATGGAAAGGAGAGGAGTGTAGTGGAGTGGAATGGGCAGTAATGGAGTGGACTTGAGTAGAGTGGAGTGTAGTGGAGTGGCATGGAGTGCAATACAATGGGATCCAATGGAATGGAGTGGAGAGCAGAGGAGTGGAGAGTAGTGTAATGTAATGGAATGTAATGGAATGGAATGCAGGGCATTGGAGTGGTGTGGAGTGGAGTCCAATGGAGTGGAAAGGAAGGGAATGGAATGGAAAAGAAAGCAATGGAATGGAATGGAAAGGAATGGAATGGAATGGAAAGGAATGGAATGGAGTGGAGTGGAATGCAGTGTAGTGGAATGGAGTAGAAAGGAATGGAGTGGAATGGAGTGGAGTGGAGGGGAATAGACTGGAATGGAAAGGAAAGGAATGGAATGGAGTGGAGTGGAATGGGACGGAAGGGAATGGTGTGGAGTGGATTCGACTGGAGTGGATTCCAGTGGAATGGAATGGAATGGAAAGCAATGCAGTGGTTTGGAGTGGAGTGGAGTGGAGTGGAACGGCATGGAATGGAAGGGAAAGGAACAGAATGCAATGGAATTTAACGGAATGGAATGGAGTGGAGTGGAGTGCAGTGTAGTGCAATTGAGGAGAAAGGAATGCAGTGGAGTATAGTGGAATGGAATGGAATGGAACGGAATGGAATGGAGTGGAATGGAATGGGAAGGAATGGAATGGATTGCATGGAAGAGGGGTGGAGTCGATTCGAGTGGAATGGAATGGAATGGAATGGAAAGGAGAGGAGTGTAGTGGAGTGGAATGGGCAGTAATGGAGTGGACTTGAGTAGAGTGGAGTGTAGTGGAGTGGCATGGAGTGCAATACAATGGGATGCAATGGAATGGAGTGGAGAGCAGAGGAGTGGAGAGTAGTGTAATGTAATGGAATGGAATGGAATGGAATGCAGGGGATTGGAGTGGAGTGGAGTGGAGTCCAATGGAGTGGAAAGGAAGGGAATGGAATGGA
>NW_026661107.1:0-2859 GCF_009828535.3 Hylobates moloch | reverse complement strand
TTCCATTCCATTCCATTCCATTCCATTCCATTCCATTCCATTCCATTCCATTCCATTCCTTTCCACTCCGTTATGTTCCGTTCCATTCCATTGCTTTCCATTCCCCTCCACACAACTCCACTCCAATCCACTGCATTCCATTCCATTCCATTGTATTGCATTCCCTTCCATTACTTTCCATTCAATTTCATTCTACTCAAATCCACTCCGATCCCATCCACTTTATTCCATTCCAATCCATTCTATTCCATTACATTAAATTCCTTTCAATTCCAATCCACTCTTCTCCAATCCACTCCTCTCCACTGCACTGCATTCCATATCTTCCCATTCGCCTTCATTCCACTCCACTCCAGTCCATTCCCTTCCACTCCATTCCTTTCCAGTCCATTCCACTCCAATCCACTTCCTTCCTTTCTTCTCCATTCCACTCCACTCCACTCCAATGCACTTTTTTCCATTCCGTTACATTCAATTCCATTCCATTCCATTCCATTCTTTTCCACTAGTATCCACTCCACTCCATTCAAATCCTTTCCATTCCAATTCATTCAATTCAAATCCAATCTTCTCCAGTCCACTGCATTCCATTCCTTCCCATTCACCTCCATTGCTGTCCACTACATTCCATTCCATTCCATTCCCTTCCATTGCATTCCACTCCCTTCTACTCCACTCCATTCCCTCTTTCTTCTCCATTCCACTCCACTGCACTCCTCCGCACTTTTTCCATTCCACTCCATTCCATTCCACTCTATTCCACTCCATTTCATTCCATTCCGTTCCATTTTTTCCAACAGAATCCACTCCACTCCATGCCAATCTTTTCCATTCCATTCCCTTCAATTCTTATCCAATCTTCTCCACTCCACTCCTATCCACTCCACTGCAATCCATTCCTTCCCATTTGCCTTTCTTCTCCATTCCACACCACTAGACACCATCACAATTTTTCCACTCCATTTCTTTCCATTCCATTCCATTCCATTCTTTTCCACTGGAATCACCTCCACTCCACTCCAATCCTTTCCTTTCCGTTCCATTGAATTCAAATCCACTCGTCTCGACTGTGTTCCTCTCCAATGCACTGCATTCCACTTCTTCCCATTTGCCTCCATTCCATGCCTCTCCATTCCATTCCATTCCATTCAGTTCCATTCCATTCCTTTCCATTCCATTTCCTTCCACTCCATTCTACCCACTCCATTCCCTTCCTTTCTTCTCCATTCCACTCCACTGCACTCCACTGCACTTTTTCCATTCCATTCCACTCCTTCCATTCCATTGCATTCCAGTCCATTCCATTGCATCCCAGTCCATTCCATTGAATTCCATTCCATTCCTTTGCATTTCATTCCGTTCTTTCCGCTAGAATCCAATCCACTAAATTCCAATCCATTCCATTCCATTCCATTCTTTTCCACTAGAGTCATCTTCACTCCTCTCCAATCCTTTCCATTTCTTTCCATTTTATTCAGATACACTGTTATCCACGCCAATCCTCTCCAATCCTCTGCATTTGATTTTGTTCCATTCACCTCCATTCCAGTCCACTCAATTCCATTCCATTCCATTCCATTCCATTCCAATCCACTACAATCCACGCCCTTCTTTTAATCTCCATGCCACTCCACTGTACTCCACTGCACTTTTCTCCATTCCATTCCATTCCATTCCGTTCCATTCCATTCCTTTGCATTCCATTATCTTCCATTCCTTTCTATTCCATTCCGTTGCATTCTTTATCATTCCATTCCATTCCATTCCATTCTATTCCATTCCATTCCCCTACACGCAACTGCATTCCAATCCCCTGCATTCCCTTCCATTCTATTCTATACCAGTCCATTGCAGTCCACCTGAGTCCACACTACTCCCCTCCATTCCACTCCAATCCACTCCAATCGATTTCATTCCTTCCCATTCCTCTCCACTCCACTACTCTCCTCTCCATTCCTTTCAATTCCAGTACACTGCAGTCCACTCCACTGTATTCCATTCCATTCCATTCCTTTTTAATCCATTCCATTGTATTCCATTCCTTTCCATTCCATTCCATTCCATTCCATTCTATTCCATTCAAATACACTATACTTTACCTGACTCCTCTCCACTCCACTGCATTCCATTCCTCCCCATTCGCCTCCATTCCATTCCATTCCAATCCATTCCACTCCATTCCATTCCACTCCATTCCACTCCAGTCCACTCCAGTCCACTCCCTTCCTTTTTTCTCCGTTCACCTCCATGGAACTCCACTGCACATTTTCCCATTCAATTCCATTCAATTCCATTCCATACAATTCCATTCAATTCCATTCTTTTACCCGTGAATCCACTCCACTCCACTCTAATAAATTCCATTCCTCTCCTTTGCATTCCATTCCATTCAAATAGCATTTTCTACTCTCCACTCCTCTCCACTCCAGTGCATTCCATCTCTTCCCTTTCGCTTCCATTCCAGGCTACTCCATTCCATTCCTTTCCATTCCATTCCATTTCATTCCATTCCATTCCTTTCCATTTTATTCCATTTTATTCCACTACATTCCACTCCACTCCCCTCCCTTCCTTTCTTCTCCATTCCACTCCACTGCACTTCATTGCACTTTTTCCCATTCCCTTCCCTACTATTCCGTTTCATTCCACTCTATTCCACTCCTCTCCACTCCCTTCCTTTCTTCTCCATTCCACTCCACTGCACTTCATTGCGTTTTTTTCCATTCCCTTCCTTACCATTCCATTCCACTCTATTCCACTCCACTCCACTCCCATCCTTTCTTCACCATTCCACTACACTGCCCTCCGCTGCACTTTTTTCCATTCCATTCCATTCCATTCCATTCCATTCCATTCCAT
>NW_026661106.1:0-2859 GCF_009828535.3 Hylobates moloch | reverse complement strand
AGAGTGGAGCCAAGATGGCCGAATAGGAACAGCTCCAGTCTACAGCTCCCAGCGTGAGCGATGCAGAAGACGGGTGATTTCTGCATTTCCATCTGAGGTAATGGGTTCATCTCACTAGGGAGTGCCAAACAGTGGGTGCAGGACAGTCAGAGTCGGTGCAGCACACCCTGCGTGAGCCAAAGCAGGGCGAGGCATTGCCTCACTCGGGAAGCGAAAGGGGCCAGGGAGTTCCCTTTCCTAGGCAAAGAAAGGGGTGACAGATGGCACCTGGAAAATCGGGTCACTCCCACCCTAATACTGCGCTTTTCCAACGGGTTTGGAAAATGGCACACCAGGAGATTGTGTCCTGCACCTGGCTTGGAGGGTCCTACGCCCACGGAGTCTCGCTGATTGCTATCACAGCAGTCTGAGATCAAACTGCAAGGTGGCAGGGAGGCTGGGGGAGGGGCGCCCGCCATTGCCCAGGCTTGCTTAAGTAAACGAAGCAGCCAGGAAGCTCGAACTGGGTGGAGCCCACCACAGCTCAAGGAGGCCTGCGTGCCTCTGTAGGCTCCACCTCTGGGGGCAGGGCACAGACAAACAAAAAGTCAGCAGGAACCTCTGCAGACTTAAATGTCTGACAGCTTTGAAGAGCGTAGTGGTTCTCCCAGCACGCAGCTGCAGATCTGAGAATGGGCAGACTGCCTCCTAAAGTGGGACCCTGACCCCCGAGTAGCCTAACTGGGAGGCACCCCCCAGTAGGGACAGACTGACACCTCACTCGGCCGGGTACTCCTCTGAGACAAAACTTCCAGAGGAACTATCAGACAGCTGAATTTGCGGTTCACGAAAATCCGCTGTTCTGCAGCCACCGCTGCTGTCACCCAGCCAAACAGGGTCTGGAGTGGAGCTCTAGCAAACTCCAACAGACCTGCAGCTGAGGTTCCTGTCTGTTAGAAGGAAAACGAACAAACAGAAAGGACACCCACATCAAAAACCCATCTGTACATCACCATCATCAAAGACCAAAAGTAGAAAAAACTACAAAGATGGGGAGAAAACAGAGCAGAAAAACTGGAAACTCTAAAAAGCAGAGTGCCTCTCCTCCTCCAAAGGAACGCAGTTCCTCACCAGCAACGGAACAAAGCTGGACGGAGAATGACTTTGACGAGTTGAGAGAAGAAGGCTTCAGACGATCAAACTACTCCGAGCTACTGGAGGAAATTCAAACCAATGGCAAAGAAGTTAAAAACATTGAAAAAAATTAGACGAATGTTTAACTAAAATAACAAATGCAGAGAAGTGCTTAAAGGAGCTGATGAAGGTGAAAGCCAAGTTTCAAGAACTACGTGAAGACTGCAGAAGCCTCAGTAGCCGATGCGATCAACTGGAAGAAAGGGTATCAGTGATGGAAGATGAAATGAATGAAATGAAGCGAGAAGGGAAGTTTAGAGAAAAAAGAATAAAAAGAAATGAACAAAGCCTCCAAGAAATATGGGACTATGTGAGAAGACCAAACCTGCGTCTGATAGGTGTACCTGAAAGTGACGGGGAGAATGGAACCAAGTTGGAAAACACTCTGCAAGATATTATCCAGGAGAACTTCCCCAATCTAGCAAGGCAGGCCAACATTCAGATTCAGGAAATACAGAGAACGCCACAAAGATACTCCTCGAGAAGAGCAACTCCAAGACACATAATTGTCAGATTCACCAAAGTTGAAGGAAAAAATGTTAAGGGCAGCCAGAGAGAAAGGTCGGGTTACCCACAAAGGGAAGCCCATCAGACTAACAGCGGATCTCTCGGCAGAAACTCTACAAGCCAGAAGAGAGTGGGGGCCAATATTCAACATTCTTAAAGAAAAGAATTTTCAACCCAGAATTTCATATCCAGCCAAACTAAGCTTCATCAGTGAAGGAGAAATAAAGTACTTTACAGACAAGCAAATGCTGAGTGATTTTGTCACCACCAGGCCTGCCCTAAAAGAGCTCCTGAAGGAAGCACTAAACATGGAAAGGAACAACCGGTACCAGCCACTGCAAAAACATGCCAAGTTGTAAAGACCAGCAAGGCTAGGAAGAAACTGCATCAACTAACGAGCAAAATAACCAGTTAACATCATAATGACAGGCTCAAATTCACACATAACAATATTAACTCTAAATGTAAATGGGCTAAATGCTCCAATTAAAAGACACAAACTGGCAAATTGGATAAGGAGTCAAGACCCATCAGTGTGCTGTATTCAGGAAACCCACCTCACGTGCAGAGACACACATAGACTCAAAGGGATGGAGGAAGATCTACCAAGCAAATGGAAAACAAAAAAAGGCAGGGGTTGCAATCCTAGTCTCTGATAAAATAGACTTTAAACCAACAAAGATCAAAAGAGACAAAGAAGGCCATTACATAATGGTAAAGGGATCAATTCAACAAGAAGAGCTAACTATCCTAAATATATATGCACCCAATATAGGAGCACCGAGGTTCATAAAGCAAGTCCTGAGTGACCTACAAAGAGACTTAGACTCCCACACAATAATAATGGGAGATTTTAAAACCCCACTGTCAACATTAGACAGATCAACGAGACAGAAAGTTAACACGGATACCCAGGAATTGAACTCAGCTCTGCGCCAAGTGGACCTAATAGACATCTACAGAACTCTCTACCCCAAATCAACAGAATATACATTTTTTTCAGCACCACACCACACCTATTCCAAAATTGACCACATAGTTGGAAGTAAAGCTCTCCTCAGCAAATGTAAAAGAACAGAAATTATAACAAACTGTCTCTCAGACCACAGTGCAATCAAACTAGAACTCAGGATTAAGAAACTCACTCAAAACCGCTCAACTACATGGAAACTGAACAAC